>NC_073241.2:28843030-29146060 GCF_029281585.2 Gorilla gorilla gorilla | reverse complement strand
ATATATTATAGTCTGTAAGTAATATATCAAAGTACACAAATATATATTATATGCTGTACTTAGAATATCATTGTACAAGAAATATATATTATATAGTGTGCATAATATATCAAAGTACACCAAATGAATATTATATACTGTACATAAATATGAAAGTACACCAAATGTATATTATATACTGTACATAAAATATAACAGTTCACCAAATATATATTATATACTGCACATAAAATATCAAAGTACACCAATCATATATTATACACTGTACATAAAATATCAAAGTACACCAAATATATATTATATACAGTACATAAAATATCAAAGTATACCAAATATCTGTTATATACTGTACATAAAATATAACAGTACACGAAATTTTTTTATATATTGCACATGAAATATCAAAGTACACCAAATATATATTATATACTGCATATAAAATATCAAAGTACACCAATCATATATTATACACTGTACATAATATATCAAAGTACACCTAATATGTTTTATATACTGTACATAAAATATCGAAGTACACCAAATATATTTTATATACTGTACATAAAATATCAATATACACCAAATATATTATATACTGTACATAATATATCAAAGTACACCAAATATTTATTATATACTATACATAAAATATCAAAGTACACCAAATATACATTATATACTTTACATAAAATGTCAAAGTACACCAAATATATATTATATACTGTACATAAAATATCAAAGTACATCAAATATATATTATATACTGTACATAAAATATCAAAGTACACCAAATTTATGTTATATGCTGTACATGAAATATCAAAGCACACCAAATATCATCTAGGGGCTGAGTGTCCACTTGGGACCCAATATCCACCTGGTGTCTAGGGACCCACCTGGGATCTGGTGTTCACTCAAGATTGGTGTTCATCTGTGGCCTAATGACCACCTGGGTCACGGTGTGTACCTTGGACTGGGTTCTCACCTGGAGCCAGTGTTCACTGGGGACCTAGTGTGCACTTGAGACTAGGTGATGCACCTGGGGCCTGGTGTCTACCTGGTACCTAGGTATGCACTTGGGGCCTAATGTTCATTGGGAATCTGATATCCACCTGGGGCCTTGTAATTACCTGGGTCTTGAGTCTCCTCCTGGTGCCTTGAGTTTTACTGGGAACTCGTGTATGCATTGGACCTGGTATACATATGTGGCCTAATGTACACCTTGAGAGTGATGTCAACATGGGGACAGATGTCCTCTAGGGGTCTGAGTGTGCAGCTGGTGCTTGATGTCTGCATGGGGACTTGTGCTCACCTGAGACCTGATATCCACCAGGGGACTGGGCGTCCACGAGGGAATGATGTTCAGGTGCACACCTGATATCTACCTGGGGCTTAAGGATCCACCCAGAAATTGATGTCAAACCCCAATTTCCAGGGAGGGTTGAGAGTCTCAGGTTGAGTTGATCACCAATAGCCTATGGTTTAACCCATCATGCCTATAGAATGAGGTCTCCATAAAAACCCAAAAGGACTGGGTTCATAGAGCTTCTGGATAACACTTCCTGGAAGGTAGTGCGCCCCTCCCCACATGCCAGGCCCCAAATTTATTTCTGAACTTTTTGCAATATCCGCTAAAATACAATGGCAAATGTAAGTGTTTCCCTGCGTGCTGTGAGCTCTTCCACCAAATGAATGCAACTAAATCTGGGAGTGGTGGCAACCTGATTTCTAGCCAGTTGCTGAGAAGCACAGGTAAAACGATGTAGGGCTTCCCATTGTTATTAGTGTGGGAGGCCTGTCTTGCGGGACTCGGCCCTTTGGAATCTAATGCTATGAGCCTGTAGATAGCGCCACCATTGAATTGGAAGACACACTTATGTTGAGAATAATATTTCTGGTCATTTGCTGCACGTCTTATTTACAATATGTAATCAAATTCTTTATCCTGACCTTATGGCACCTGGGTTCAGAACCATGATTTGAACCAAAAATTGGTCTGTCACTTTCTGAGTTTGAAACTTTATTTTGCCTTTAGCGTTTTGCTATTGCTTTTTTGTTTTCTTTTGTTTCGTTTTCTTTCTAAGTTCTGGGGTATATGTGCAGGATGTGCAGATTTGTTACTAAGGTAAACAAACGTGTGCCATGGCGGTTTGCTGCACCTGTCAACCCATAGCCTAGGTATTAAGCCCAGCATGCAGTAGCTGTTTTTCTTAACGCTCTGCCTCCCGAAAGGCCCCAGTGTGTGTTGTTCCCCTTCCTGTGTTCACGTGATCTCATTTTTCAGCTCCCATTATAAGTGAGAATGTGGCGTTTGGTTTTCTTTCCCTGGATTAGTTTGCTGAGGATAATGACCTCATATCACCAGTGTTTTTGTTTTGTATTATAAAGAGTAGTATTTTATTGAATAAGATTTGCTCACAGAAAACTAAGCTTAAATCTACAATGAATGCCGGACTCTACAGCAGAAAGCAATTTTCTGACTTTTCCACACACAATGGTTCCTACTAAGTGAAAAAAAGCCATAAAATTTCATTCACAAATGTACTACTCTGTCTCAAAACATCTCACATAATCATGCACTGTACTAAAGCCATTAGATCAGTTCTTCAGTCAGGTTAAAGAAGTATCCCTCTAATAACTGATTTTTATAATGCTATCAATCTCCACTCCCAATCAGTCTGCCATTGTTAATGGCGTACAGCATTATTGAATACAATGGAATTGATGACGCCCATCTCCTCGGACAAACCGTGACTTACGATGGTTTGATATATGATTTTTCAACGTTATGATGGGTTTATTGGAATATTAGATGCGTTTCTGAGTGACACCAGGTTTATGAGTATGCGACCCAATAGTCCAGAAACAGCTGTATAAAGAAAAACAGGTGTACCCAATTAAAATATGCCTAGTGACTTGGGATAAATCAATAGATGTTCACAACTGATGGAGAGCCGTGAAAGAGACATAGCGGTAAATAGTCACAATAACACAATTTTCCAGCACCTGTCGAGGATTTCCCCAAAAAAACGCAGAATGTGGGATGCATCTAAGGCATATGAAAGAGAGAGGGCAGAAGGAGTAAGAGAGAAATAGAAGGAAGGTAGGAAGGAAGGAAGGAAGGAAAGAAGGAGGGAAGGAAGGAAGCAAGGAAGGAAAGAAGGACGGAAGGAAGGAGAAAACACCCGGTGTTACTAAAACCACAAAAATACTGGTTCCCCCTGTGGGTAAGCCTACAATGTGGATGAATCTTGAAAATATTGTGCTACGTGTTATGTCAGTCATAAAAGCTCACCTATTGTGCAATGCCGTTTATAGGAATTGTCCACAATATGGAAATCTATGCATATGGGGTTGATCGCACCATGTAGCTGCCACCTAGGGCTGAGGGTCAGGGAGAGGGTTTGAGACAGAATGAGGAGTGACTAATGTCTACAGGGTTTTTCTCTGGTCGGGGGTGATAAGACGTTCTACAATGGATTGCGAATTAAAATGGAATGTGCACAAGCACAGGTATACTAAAAGCCACTCAATTCATGACTTTTAATGGGGGAATCTTATGTGGCGCACTCTCATCGAGACCATGGCAGACATAGTGAGAGAGAAAAAGGTGAGGAAATATATGAAACGGAGGCAGAAACAGAGAGAATGTAAAGCCCTGTGAATGGAAGAGAGAGCGAAAAGGGCAAATGGTCCTATTTACAAATGACAGATGTGAAACTGGGGTTCACATCAACAGTGTCACTGCCAGGAAGGAGGGTCATGCTAGCCATGTCACCGGTAGTGTGGCCCGCAGGGACACCGCCATGCTGGAGCGTCGTGCCAGCATGGGCTCTGGCAGCCACGTGGGCCAGCAGGAGGGTCCCGCTGCACAGCTGTGGGGTGAGGATAGACTGGGCGGTGATATCGGCCATTATAGGGGCCTCTTCTGCTGGCAAGAGTGTGACAGTAGCAAGTAGATGGACAGGCCTGCGTGTGAGGATGGAATGCAGGAGGGGCTCTTCTGGGGCTGGGTGTGGGGCCCTCACCGGTACTGTGGAGAAATGGCCAGGTAACTGCGTCACGTGGGCTAGTAGATTGGCCAGGGCTTCGAACTGAAGGAGAATAACGGGGAGTAGCTGTCAGGCCCTGGGAGTGTCTGAGTGTAAGTGGAGATGGGTTTGGGGTCACTGAGGGATGCGTGGGAGCCATCCCTGTATAGGTCCAGGTCATAGGGAGATAGGCTCATGAGACCTGTGAGTGTCTAGGGTTGTCCTGGGTGCCTGGGGCTGACTGTGGCAGAAATCTGGGGAGGACTGGAGAGAAGCTGGGAGACACAGGAGAGTTCCTGAAGGCAGGGGGTGAAGAGGTGAAAGAAATGGGGGAGGATTGCAGTAAGGTCCGTGAGTTTGTAGGTGATTCCTGGGTGTGGGAAGCTGACTCCAGGTGAAATCTGGAGATGGCTGGAGAGTAGCTGAGAGAGACAGAAGAGTCCCTGAGGGCTGGGGATGAGAACATGAGGGAGACTGGGGAGTGAGTCAGTGAAATTCGCGAGTTCGGTGGTGTATCGTGGGCGCCTGGAAGTGACTCCAGCTGGAATCTAGAGAAGTTTTGACAGTAGCTGAAAGAGACACAAGAGTCCCTGTGGGCTGAGGGCAAAGACCTGAGAGAGACCAGGGAGGACCTCAGTGAAGTCTGTGAGTCTGTAGGTGATTCCGGAGTGTGGGAGGCTGACCCCCGCTGAAATCTGGGCGTGGTGGGAGAGTAGCTGGGACAGACAAGAGAGTCCCAGGGGGCTGGGTCTGAAGACATGAGAGAGACTGGGGAGTAACTCAGTGAAACTGCTGAGTTTGTAGGTGATACCTGGGAGCCTGGAACTGACTCCCACTGAAATCTGGGCATGGTTGGAGAGTAGCTGGGACACACAGGAGAGTCCCTGAGGGCTGGGGGTGAAGACATGAGAGAGACCGGGGAGTAACTCAGTGAAACTGGTGAGTTTGGTGGTGACTGTGGGGTGCCTGGAACTGACTCCAGCTGAAATGTGGGCGTGGTAGGAGAGTAGCTGGGACACACAGGAGAGTCCCTGAGGGCTGGTGAAGACATGAGAGAGACTGGAGAGTAATTGAGTGAAATTGGTGAGTTTGGTGGTGATTCCTGGGTGCCTGGAACTGACTCCAGCTGAAGTGTGGGCGTGGTTGGAGAGTGGCTGGGACACACAGGAGAGTCCCTGAGGGTTGGAGATTAAGACGTGCTAGAGACTGGGGATTAACTGAGTGAAATTGGTGAGTTTGGTGGTGATTCCGGGGTGCCTGGAACTGACTCCAGCTGAAATGTGGGCGTGGTTGGAGAGCAGCTGGGACAGACGGGAGAGTCCCTGATGGCTGGTGAAGACATGAGAGAGACTGGGGAGTAACGCAGTGAAATTGGTGAGTTTGGTGGTGATTTCTGGGTGCCTGCAACGGACTCCCGCTGAAGTGTGGGCGTGTTTGGAGAGTAGCTGGGACAGACAGGCGAGTCCCTGAGGGTTGGAGATAAAGACGTGCTAGAGAATGGGGAGTAACTCAGTGAATGTGGCGTGCTTGGTGGTGATCCCTGGGTTCCTGGAACTGACCCGTGCTGAAATATGGGCATGGTTGGAGAGTAGCTGGGACAGACTGGAGGGTCCGTAAGCGCTGGGGGTGAAGACGTGAGAGTGACTGGCGAGGATCTCACTGAGGTCTGTGAGTTTGTAGGTGTTCCTGTGGTGTGGGGTACAGACTCCCGCTGAAATCTGGGCGTAGTTGGAGAGTAGCTGGGACAGACAGGAGAGTCATGGGTGGCTGGGGGTGAGCTGCTGGATGATGGCAGTAAGAACATATGGTATATTGTTCATGAATGAGGTGACTGTGAAGAATCTCCAGAGGAGGACACGGGAGAACACGATGACATGAGTGACTGTCCTGCTTGGTTAGGAAAGGGAAACATAAAGTTGTGGAATTCTGCTGATGATGGATGTGAGAGTGGTGAAGCCCTGTGGGATGATGTAGAGTACTTCCACATCCCTGGTGAGGAGTTGCCCCTTGGGTCTGAGTTTCTGGGAGGGGAGAGGGAGAAGCTGGGTGAGGCAGGCATGAATCTTGAGGAGTCAGGGCTGGGGGACCGCTCATATTCTCCCGAGACCTGTGAGTCTCTGTGGGACTCCTGGGTGCATGGGGCTGACTCCCGCAGGAACCTGGGGATGGCTGGAGAGTAACTGGGAGCCACAGGAGAGTCTCTGAGGCCTGGGGATGAAGAGATGAAAGACACAGGGATGGACCACTGTGAGGCTCGTGAGTTTGTTGGTAATTCCTGGGTGTGGGGGGCTGACTCCAGCTGAAATCTGGGGTTGTTTGTAGAGTAGCTGGGAGACACAGGAGACCCCCAGAGAGCTGGGGGTGAGCTGCTGGGTGATGGCAGTAAGAACATGTGGTATATTATTGATGAACGTGGGAACTCTGAGGAATCCTCAAAGGAGGACACGGGAGAGCCCAATGGCTTCATTGATTGTCCATCACGGTGAGGACAGGGAAATGGGAGCTTGTGGGATTCTGGTGATGACAGAGGTGAGTGTGGTGAAGCCCTAGGGGATGGTGAATGGTAGTTCTGGATCTCTGGTGAGGAGCTTCCCCTTAAGCCTGAGTTTCTGACAGGGGAGAGGGAGAAGCTGGGTGAGGCTCGCATGGACCTTGGGGAGTCCGGGCTGGGGGACCGTTCATAAGAAGAGCCAGACAAGACCCTACTGTTCTTAGGTGCAGACATGATTAGGAAACCTGCAGCTCCCAGGGGCCCCTACTAATTTTCTAACTCGCAGAAGGAAGGAGTGTGTGTGTGTGTGTGTGTGTGTGTGTGTGTGTGTGTGTGAGAGTGTGTGTGTGTGTTTGTGTGTGTGTGGTGTGAGGTATGTGCCCCTTAAGAAAATGGAAATCAACCAACCAACGAGAAAGACAGACAGACAGACAGACAGACAGAGATTCACTTGCCCAAGTGTTCTGTCCTGTCCTCTGAATCCGCTTCCAAGTCGCAAGACGCTGTGAGCTCCAAGTCCACGCAGAGTCCGCCAAACGCTCCGGCCGCTGATCCGCTCTGGGAAGATCTGAGTACAGGCCAGCCAGGGTGGGTTTAAATAGCCTCGGGTGCAGCCTAGCAGTGGAAAGGGAGGAGCTTCACTCCTCCTTTCCATCAGTAACCCCCAACTTTCCCAGGCTACACCTCATAGGAAACTGTTCTCCTGCTTTGATTTCATGCGCCACCTTTGGGACAATCTCAGAACTTACAAGTTTTCTTGGCCAGATATCTTAGGAATTGTATGCGCTGAAACACGGAAAACCAACTAGTGGTTCTGTGCTTCCCACGTTGTGGTTTTGACACCAGCAGCATCCTTGCAACAATCAATCCCCGGAGATCCACAGATCTGCGTTGTAACAAGACCTCCCCCTGACCCTGATGCATGGCAGTTTAGGAAGTCTTTCCGTGTAAGCGAAAAGACTTGGAAGAAAAGGTGGAGATATGCGTTGTATAAACATTCTTTTGCTCTGGAACCACGTAGAGACTTGGAAGCCAGTTGGGTGGAGCATTCGTTGGATGAGGGTGCTCGGATTAGGAATATCAAGGTGTGGCTCCAGGTAATCCAATCATCTAATTAAGATTCCAGTTATGCTCAACTGTTTAAAATTCCGTTTGTGTAAATTCCTTGGGTCAGACTGAGAATGGCAAAGCCTCAACCCCAATTTCCAGGGAGGGTCGAGAGCCTCAGGTGGAGTTGATCACCAATAGCCTATGGTTTAACCCATCATGCCTGTAGAATGAGGTCTCCATAAAAACCCAAGAGGACTGGGTTCAGAGAGCTTCTGGACAACACTTCCTGGAAGGTAGTGCGCCCCTCCCCACATGCCGGGCCCCAAATTTATTTCCGAACTTTTTGCAATATCCGCTAAAATACAACGGCAAACGTGAGTGTTTCCCTGCGTGCTGTGAGCTCTTCCACCAAATGAATGCAACTAAATCTGGGAGTGGTGGCAACCTGATTTCTAGCCAGTTGCTGAGAAGCACAGGTAAAACAACGTAGGGCTTCCCATTGTTATTAGTGTGGGGGGCCTGTCTGGCGGGATTCGGCCCTTTGGAATCTAAAGCTATGTCCCGGTAGATAGCGTCACCATTCAATTAGAAAACACACATATGCTGAGAATAGTACTTCTGGTCATTTGCTGCACGTCTTATTTACAATATGTAATCAAATTCTTTATCCTGACCTTATGGCACCCGGGTTGAGAACCGTGATGTGAAGCAAACATTGGTCTGACACTTTCTGAGTTTGAAACTTTATTTTGCCTTTAGCGTTTTGCTATTCCTTCTTCGTTTTGTTTTGTTTCGTTTTGTTTCTAAGTTCTGGGGTATATGTGCAGGATGTGCAGATTTGTTACTAAGGTAAACAAACGTGTGCCATGGTGGTTTGCTGCACCTGTCAACCCATCACCTAGGTATTAAGCCCAGCATGCAGTAGCTGTTTTTCTTAACGCTCTGCCTCCCAAAAGGCCCCAGTGTGTGTTGTTCCCCTTCCTGTGTCCATGTGATCCCATTTTTCAGCTCCCATTATAAGTGAGAATGTGGCGTTTGGTTTTCTTTCCCTGGATTAGTTTGCTGAGGATAATGACCTCATATCACCAGTGTTTTTGTTTTTTATTATAAAGAGTAGTATTTTATTGAATAAGGTTTGCTCACAGAAAACTAAGCTTAAATCTACAATGAATGCCAGTCTCTACAGCAGAAAGCAGTTTTCTGACTTTTCCACACACAATGGTTCCTACTAAGTGAAAAAAAGCCATAAAATTTCATTCACAAATGTACTACTCTGTCTCAAAATATCTCACGTAATCATGCACTGTACTAAAGCCATTAGATCAGTTCTTCAGTCAGGTTAAAGAAGTATCCCTCTAATAACTGATTTTTATAATGCTATCAATCTCCACTCCCAATCAGTCTGCCATTGTTAATGGTGTACAGCATTATTGAATACAATGGAATTGATGACGCCCATATCCACGGACAAACCGTGACTTACGATGGTTTGATTTATGATTTTTCAACGTTTAATGGGTTTATTAGAATATTAGATGCGTTTCTGAGTTACACTGGGTTTATGAGTATGCGACCCTATACTCCAGAGACAGCTGTATAAAGGGAAACAGGTGTACCAAATTAAAATATGCTTAGTGACTTGGGATAAACCAATAGATGTTCACAACTGATGGAGAGCCGTGAAAGAGAGATAGTGGTAAATAGTTACAATAACACAATTTTCCTGCACCTGTCGAGGATTTCCCTAAAGAAACGCAGAATGTGGGATGCACCTAAGGCATATGAAAGAGAGAGGGCAGAAGGAGTAAGAGAGAAATAGGAGGAAGGAAGGAAGGAAAGTAGGAAGGAAGGAAGGAAGGAAGGAAGGAAAGAAGGAAGGTAGGAAGGAAGGAAGGAAGGAAAGAAGGAAGGAAGGAAGGAAGGAAGGAAGGAAGGAAGGAAGGAACGAAGGAAGGAAGGAAGGATAATCTGTGATTACCAGCCCGTGTGAAGCCAACAAATGCCCTGAGTTAGAATGCAAACTTTCACCAAAGCTTGCAGGAGCTCTTAGGAGGTGAACTCAAGGTAGTTAACCCGGTAATTAGAAACTCTGATTGGCAGGTTTAGACTTCCTGATCGAGAACCTAAATAAGCTGATTAAGGTGTCACCATTCTTTCCCAGGGGTTTTTGGTGAAAAGATTGGGATTTATTCTTTGCGGTGCTTAGTTAAAGTATTTTGACTTAAGGAACGTAGCAGTTGTTAGCATTTATGTATGAAATCCAAAGTTCCTTTCTTCAAATAAACAGCAGGTTTCTTTGAGATGTGCTCCGCTTGTGTCACCCAGGCTGTAGTGCAGTGGAATGAGGAAGGGTCACTGCAGCCTCCGCTTGCCCAGCTCAGGCGATCCTGCCACCTCAGCCCTCTAAGAAGTTGGGACCACAGGGGCCGTGCCACCACCCCGGGCCCATTTCGGTATCTTTTGTGGAGACTGGGTTTCTCTGTTTGTCCCAGCCTGTTCTCCACCTCCTGGGCTGAAGAGATCTGCTTTCCTCGGCCTCCCAGAGGAGGATGGCTGACGATTACAGGATCATGCCCGGCCTTTTCTCTAAACGGAAACACCAACGACAACAAAACATTTTGCATAGTCGGAGTTATCAGTGTCAACTGATGGATTGAGAGTTTGTGTATAAGAAGTCCTTCCTTATGTACTCGATGATTTCAAAAGAAAGGAAAAATGACAAAAGGGAATCTCACATCTTGTACCTGATTTATGATTGCAACTAGGGCGTTATTTAAAAGACGATCAGTGAACCACCAAAGTAGAATTGATCTGAATGCGTTCATAATATCTTGTGAATTCTGAGGTGTCCTCCAAGCAGTGAGGCAGTGGCTGGGTGTGGGAGGCAGAAATCACAGGGCCAGCACTTGACACCTGCAGGATTCGGAGGCTCAACTTTGCTCCAAGCCAAAGGTTCTGGTGTCCATCGGAAGTTTCATTCCCCAACCCGCACTGACTTTGCATTGGCCCTCCTCCCCCCAGATTTTATCTGTAAGGCAAGTCCTGAGATTATCGTCGGGAGAATCTTCCCTTGTAGTTTCGAATTGCCTTGGCCATCAGCGGGGCCACTTTCTTGACAGCCTGTTTTCGGGTTTTGTCCGCGGGCGCTGCGTGCTCGTTGCTGCTGCCGCCGCTAATGCTGCCGCCGCCCCCGCCGCTGTCCCCGAGGCAGGAGGGAGTCTGGCTGCTTCCTGTGGGCTTGGGGGCTGGCTCGATCTCTCCATCTCCGGGGTCAGCGGCTCCTGCAGACTTCTCTTGCCTCCTGGAAGCATCATAAGGCGTCTTGGCCACAGAGTTGAAACAGATCATCTTTGTCTGTCGGCCGCTGTGTTTGTTTTCACGTGCGGATCGGATTTTCGTGGTCACTACTCGCAGCCGCTGCTCTCGGGCGTCCCGAAGCCACAGGTAGAGCTCCCGCCAAGACTCGTGCTCCTGTGGCTTTTCTTCCTTGAAGTCCTGGAGACAATGAATCCTCCATAATTCATCTGTGTCTCGAGAGAGTGCGGGATTGTCTTTCTCTGTGCGGTACAGCTGATCGGGCGTCCACCCTTCCAGAACGGGTTCAAGAACCGAGTAGGGGACCCCTTCCACGTCGCCAAGGCCGTCTGGATTGTTCCTAGGCACCCGGAGGCACTGCTGGCGTGGCGTCGGCACCTGGAGCTGGCAGGCAGGCCTGGAGCCCGAGTACACCGGCATCTTAGCGTTCACTCTGCATCCAGGGAAAGCAGCTTCCTCCTGGAGCGTTGGCGCGGAGAGTGCTTCTGGGTTTGCCTGGGAGGTCATGGCCTCAAAAGCGGACAGCAGATCGTAGTTGGCCTGCATCCAGGCCTCTGAGGGGTCCCAGAGCTCTGAGAAGACATGGCTGGGCAGCGTTTTCAGCCCGGCCGAATCAGCGCCGGCTGCCTGCAGCCTCTCTGACTGGCTTTCCTGGACAGGAGGCGATTTCTGAGCCGAAGCCCCGCGGGACGATTTGTGCCCCTTGCTGTGGCTCACCACCGCTTCCCCCTGGGGTTGGCCCTGGCAGCCTTGACCCAGCAGAGGCCCGCCGTGAGCGGTGTAAGCGTGGCCTCTTCCACGTTGCTTCCCGGGCACAGCAGGCTCAGGGCCCTCGGGCATCGGGAGGGGAGCGGTGCGCATTGGAGGGGCCCGATGGGGGCCGGAATCAGCTGGGGCCATTCTGGGGCGCTTTCTCTCGGCTCTGGACTCGTGACTGGGAGACCTCGGGTGAGGTCTCTGTTGCCCCGGAGGTGTTCTGCGTGCTGTCCGTCTGTGCTCAGGGCTGTGAGATGGGCTCCTGGGGGCCGTCGCGTTTTCTGGGAAGCCCCAGGCCTTTTCCTGGTCCTGAAGAGCCTCCCCGAAGCGCTGTCGGGAAGCGCTCTCCTCAGGGTCCTGTGGGTCAGGCCCGGTGTTTCAGTCCACGAGCACCAGCTTCTTCCACCGGGCCGCTAAGTCTCTGGCAAAGTCGTCCACGTGCTGGTGCTTCCGCAGGCGCTTCACCGTCTTTCTGATTCCAGTCTCCGCCAGGATGTCTGCCGTCATGGGCAAGGCGGAGAGTTTCTGCAAATATTTCTCTAGCTTTCTCGGGTCCGTCTTAGTGGCCAGATGCACCTGCAGCTTCTCCGCTGCGCGCAGCGTAGTGGACCCTGCCGCCATCTCGCCAGAGCTGTGCAGGCATCGCTGTCCTCGCGGTCGCGGCTCTGTCCTCGGGGTGGCGGCACAGGCAGTCTGGGGTGGCCGGTCCTCGCTGCCCGGTCGCCAGGCAGCGACCTCGGGATGTGGAGTCACAGCCTGGAGAGAGCTGGGTCCTCGGAGCAGTGGGCCACTTGGTCTGGAACGCCGGTCCTTGCAGACAGCTGAGCAGGCCGGCTTCTGTTCCTCGGGATGTGCAGCCGCAGCCTGGAGTGACCTGTGTGGTGCGTCGTCCAAGGCGGAGTGAAGCTCCGCTGCCAGAGCCCGGCCTTATATAGCCAGCCCCGGGCCCACCCAGGGCTCAAGCCCTGACCCCGTTGGCCCCTGGGCTGCCCCGCCCCGATAGGAATTCAGTCCGTCAGCCCAATGCAGCCAATCGGGATGGTCCACGCCAGGTGGACTGCTGTGCCCCGCAGGTTCATTAGGTTAATTGCAGCCTGGACACACCCCACTGAGTTCTACCGTTGGCCCTCCATGTTCCCAGCTTCCACATCTGTGGATTCCAAAAGACACAGAGAGAATCTTCTTGGGAGTAAAAGCGAAAATAACGACACCGCAAGACAAAATCGTAGGAAGAAGAACCAACAGAGGATGACAACTCTTTACCTGGGATTGACGTTGTGTTAGGGGACTTGGAAACATTCGTAGAAAAGTGGGATTAAGGGAGAAAGAGGAAATAGGCGTATTTTACTTCTCAGCCTCGGCTCCATCAACTTCAAGACGCTTCTGGAAGCAGTGTCTTTTCCCCACCGTCTAGCCCATCCCTAAAGCCCCCAGGGTCCTGGGAATTTAACTATTTCCATGCAGTCTTTTTTTCCATTGTTAACTGAAGAAAACTGGGTGCCCTTTACAGGTTTTCCAAGACGAGGAAACAAAGAGAAGTCAGCAGGCGCCAAATCAGGACTGTCAGGTGGATGCCTCACAGTTTCCCATGGCAGGTCTTGCCCAGCTGCCCTTGTTCGAAGAAAGCCATGATCAGGAACACTGTCATGGTGGAGAAGAACTCTCTGGTGGGGACCTTCTTCGCTCCAGCTTTGGCTGACTTTCTGAAAACGCTCTGCTAGCGAGCAGATGTGATCAGGGTTTGGCCCTGCAGAAAGTCAACCAGTAGAATCCCTCTAGCATCCCCCCTTCCCCCCAACGGTGGCCTTGACCTCTGCCCTTGACTGCTCCTCCACGGCTTTGACTGGAGCACTGCCACCTCTTGGTAGCCATGGCCTCGTGCTTGGTCTTCAGGATCCTGCCGGTAGAGCCAGGTTTCATCTCCTGTGACCAATCTTTGAAGAAATGCTTCAGGATCTTGCTCCCACCGGTTGCTTAAAATCTCCTCGGAAAGGCTTGCTCTGGCCTGCAGCTGATATTGGTGCCACGGTTTGGGCAGCCGAGTTCCACTCTCACCTTTCAGTCCAAATGAGGAAAACAGAACCATTTGAAGTGTCTATGGTGTCGGCTATTGTTTCTGCTGTCGGCGGCGATTTCGCTTAATGTTTACATTCTCACATGACTTTCTCTCTCTCTCTCTCTCTCTCTCTCTCTCTCTCTGTGTGTGTGTGTGTGTGTGTGTTTCTTCTGCAGAAAGATAATCGTTATAGCCTGAGAATCGGGGAATGGGGATTAGGACGTTAAGCCTTTTCTGAGAATTAGCCTCCGTGTCGTGTAGAGAAATAAGTAAATTTGCTGTGTTTCCAGACTTCCAGCTGCCTCACGAAGAGGATCCTAGTGCAATACTGGCGATGCTTCCAGAGCTCCCTGAATGAGGATTATCTTGTAAATAGGTGGGAAGGGAATTGAGCTGTCCTGGGTCAGTGTAGTAATGTAACAGCAGGATCCTTAGGTTGATGCTGAATTCTATCTGGGGTAGATTTATATTTTGTGCGGGGATTGTTTCCTTTCTGTGTTTTCGAGTGGGATTGTCGCTGTGGGGGCAGGGATCTGCTAAGTTTTGTCTCGTTCTCCAGTAATGAATGAGTTTAATGGGTGCAGCCGCTGTTTTCAGTAGCATGCCAGTGGGGGCATCGATGAGCTATGAGGGGCTAGAGCTTGCTCGGATTGTTTCCTTGTGTTTGTGTTTTGAGTTGCGTTTGCTTGTATCATGTTTGTTTTCCATTTTGGCAGGGGAAACGTTTTCCAGGAAGAAAGGTTGTTGCCAGTGGATTTGGTTCCGAGGGGCTGGGGTTTCTGGCTGGGAGTGGGGAGGGGCTGCACGGTGATCGGTGGCTACTCCACCTCCAGAAAGAGCGTGTGGCTTCTCTGCCTTGGGGAGGATATTCTGCTCTCTTGTGAGTTTTGCAAGCCACCCGAGATTCTCTCTTGAATTGCTGTCAAGAAATAGAGACCGGCGTTGTCTCTGGCCCTTGCTGGGGAAGGTTTTCTGAGGTTTTGTTTTTTTAATTTGAGACGGAGTTTGGCTTTTGCTGTCCAGGCTGGAGTGCAATGGTGGGATCTGGGCTCACTGCAAACTCGGCCTCCCAGGTTCAAGCGATTCTCCTGTTTCAGCCCCCTGAGTAGCTGGGATTACAGGCACTCGCCAGCAAGCCCAACCGAGTTTCGTCTTTAGGGAACAGACGGGACATGAGGGATTTCCTCATGTTGGTCAGGCTGGTCTGCAACTCCGGACCTCAGGGGGCCCACCCGCCTCGACCTCCCAAAGCGATGGGAATAGAGGCATGCTTCACCGTGCCCGGACACGTCTGAGTTTCACAGGGTCGCTGATTGGATTATGTCCCCTTCCCCGGAACGAATGCTTTTCTGTGTTCCTTAAGGGTAGTATCTCTGTGGCACCCTGTTCTGGCTCCTTACGTGTTCTTCAGGCTTGAAGGCCTCTTTTGACGTGCACCGGCATCCACTCAGGTGCCTGCTTCCAGAAGCTTCCCAGCACCCACTCTGCTGACAGCCAAGGGCACAGGACTTTGATCTCTTCTGCTGCCCTTGCTGGGTTTTGCCTTGCGGCTTAGGTCTTTCTATTTCTCTCTCCATCCCTCACTGTCGGTAACGCCTGCGAAGCAAGTTTACTTAATGGTGTGTGTGTGTGTGTGTGTGTGTGTGTGTGCGCGCGTGCCTGTGCATGCTTATGTGTGCGTGCGTGTGTGTGTGTGTGTGTGTCTTTCTTTGTGTTTATGTGTGTGTGTCGTATCTGGCACACGGATCTGTGATTACCAGCCCGTGTGAAGCCAACAAATGCCCTGAGTTAGAATGCAAACTTTCACCAAAGCTTGCAGGAACTCTTAGGAGGTGAACTCAAGGTAGTTAACCCGGTCATCTCATGGTAATTAGAAACTCTGATTGGCAGGTTTAGACTTCCTGATCGAGAACCTAAATAAGCTGATTAAGGTGTTGCCATTCTTTCACAGGGGTTCTGGGTGAAAAGATTGGGATTGATTCTTTGCGGTGCTTAGTTAAAGTATTTTGACTTAGGGAACATAGCAGTTGTTAGCATTTATGTATGAAATCCAAGAGTTCCTTTCTTCAAATAAACAGCAGGTTTCTTTGAGATGTGCTCCACTTGTGTCACCCAGGCTGTAGTGCAGTGGAATGAGGAAGGGTCACTGCAGCCTCCGCTTGCCCAGCTCAGGCGATCCTGCCACCTCAGCCCTCTAAGAAGCTGGGACCACAGGGGCCGTGCCACCACGCCGGGCCCATTTCGGTATCTTTTGTGGAGACGGGGTTTCTCCGTTTGTCCCAGCCTGTTCTCCACCTCCTGGGCTGAAGCGATCTGCTTTCCTCGGCCTCCCAGAGGAGGATGGCTGACGATTACAGGATCATGCCTGGCCTTTTCTCTAAACGAAAACACCAACGACAACAAAACATTTTGCATAGTCGGAGTTATCAGTGTCAACTGATGGATTGAGAGTTTGTGTATAAGAAGTCCTTCCTTATGTACTCGATGATTTCAAAAGAAAGGAAAAATGACAAAAGGGAATCTCACATCTTGTACCTGATTTATGATTGCAACTAGGGCGTTATTTAAAAGACGATCAGTGAACCACCAAAGTAGAATTGATCCAAATGCGTTCATAATATCTTGTGAATTCTGAGGTGTCCTCCAAGCAGTGGGGCAGTGGCTGGGTGTGGGAGGCAGAAATCACAGGGCCAGCACTTGACACCTGCAGGATTCGGAGGCTCAACTTTGCTCCAAGCCAAAGGTTCTGGTGTCCATCGGAAGTTTCATTCCCCAACCCGCACTGACTTTGCATTGGCCCTCCTCCCCTCAGATTTTATCTGTAAGGCAAGTCCTGAGATTATCGTCGGGAGAATCTTCCCTTGTAGTTTCGAATTGCCTTGGCCATCAGCGGGGCCACTTTCCTGACAGCCTGTTTTCGGGTTCTGTCCGCGGGCGCCGCGTGCTCGTTGCTGCTGCCGCCGCTAATGCTGCCGCCGCCGCCGCCGCTGTCCCCGAGGCCGGAGGGAGCCTGGCTGCTTCCTGCGGGCTTGGAGGCTGGCTCGATCTCTCCATCTCCGGGGTCAGCGGCTCCTGCAGACTTCTCTTGCCTCCTGGAAGCATCATAAGGCGTCTTGGCCACAGAGTTGAAACAGATCATCTTTGTCTGTCGGCCGCTGTGTTTGTTTTCACGTGCGGATCGGAATTTCGTGGTCACTACTCGCAGCCGCTGCTCTCGGGCGACCCGAAGCCGCAGGTAGAGCTCCCGCCAAGACTCGTGCTCCTGTGGCTTTTCTTCCTTGAAGTCCTGGAGACAATGAATCCTCCATAATTCATCTGCGTCTCGAGAGAGTGCGGGATTGTCTTTCTCTGTGCGGTACAGCTGATCGGGCGTCCACCCTTCCAGAACGGGTTCAAGAACCGAGTAGGGGAACCCTTCCACGTCGCCGAGGTGAAGCCCTAGGGGATGGAGAATGGTAGCTCCGGATCCCTGGTGAGGAGCATCCCCTTAAGCCTGAGTTTATGAGAGGGGAGAGGGAGAAGCTGGGTGAGGCTAGCATGGACCTTGGGGAGTCCGGGCTCGGGGACCGTTCATAAGAAGAGCCAGACAAGACCCTAGTGTTCTTAGGTGCAGACATGATTAGGAAACCTGCAGCTCCCAGGGGCCCCTACTAATTTTCTAACTCGCAGAAGGAAGGAGTGTGTGTGTGTGTGTGTGAGTGTGTGTGTGTGTTTGTGTGTGTGCAGTGTGAAGTATGTGCCCCTTAAGAAAATGGAAATCAACCAACCAATGAGACAGACAGACAGACAGACAGACAGAGATTCACTTGCCCAAGTGTTCTGTCCTGTCCTCTGAATCCGCTTCCAAGTCGCAAGACACTGTGAGCTCCAAGTCCACGCAGAGTCCGCAAAACGCTCCGGCCGCTGATACGCTCCGCGAAGATCTGAGTACAGGCCAGCCAGGGTGGGTTTAAATAGCCTCGGGCGCAGCCTAGCAGCGGAAAGGGAGGAGCTTCACTCCTCCTTTCCATCAGTCACCCCCAACTTTCCCAGGCTACACCTCATAGGAAACTGTTCTCCTGCTTTGATTTCATGCGCCATCTTTGGGACAATCTAAGAACTTACAAGTTTTCTTGGCCAGATATCTTAGGAATTGTATGCACTGAAACACGGAAAACCAACTATTGGTTCTGTGGTTCCCACGTTGTGGTTTTGACACCAGCAGCATCCTTGCAACAATCAAACCCCGGAGATCCACCGATCTGCGTTGTAACAAGACCTCCCCCTGACCCTGATGCATGGCAGTTGAAGAAGTCTTTCCGTGTAAGCGAAAAGACTTGGAAGAAAAGGTGGAGATATGCGTTGTATAAACATTCTTTTGCTCTGGAACCACGTAGAGACTTGGGAGCCAGTTGGGTGGAGCATTCGTTGGCTGAGGGTGCTCGGATTAGGAATATCAAGGTGTGGCTCCAGGTAATCCAATCATCTAATTAAGATTCCAGTTGTGCTCATCTGTTTTAAAATTCCATTTGCATAAATTCTTTCAGTCAGACTGAGAATGGCAAAGCCTCAACCACAATTTCCAGGGAGGGTTGAGAGCCTCAGGTGGAGTTGATCACCAATAGCCTATGGTTTAACCCATCATGCCTATAGAATGAGCTCTCCATAAAAACCCAAAAGGACTGGGTTCAGAGAGCTTCTGGATAACACTTCCTGGAAGGTAGTGCGCCCCTCCCCACATGCCGGGCCCCAAATTTATTTCTGAACTTTTTCAATATCTGCTAAAATACAATGGCAAATGTAAGTGTTTCCCTGCGTGCTGTGAGCTCTTCCAGCAACTAAATGTAACTAAATCTGGGAGTGGTGGCAACCTGATTTCTAGCCAGTTGCTGAGAAGCACAGGTAAAACAACGTAGGGCTTCCCATTGTTATTAGTGTGGGAGGCCTGTCTAGCAGGACTCGGCCCTTTGGAATCTAATGCTATGTCCTGGTAGATAGCGTCACCATTCAATTAGAGGACACACATATGTTGAGAATAATATTTCTGGTCATTTGCTGCACGTCTTATTTACAATATGTAATCAAATTCTTTATCTTGACCTTATGGCACCTCGGTTGAGAACCGTGATGTGAAGCAAACATTGGTCTGACACTTTCTGAGTTTGAAACTTTATTTTGCCTTTAGCGTTTTGCTATTGCTTTTTCGTTTTCTTTGCTTTCGTTTTGTTTCTAAGTTCTGGGGTATATGGGCAGGGTGTGCAGATTTGTTACTAAGGTAAACAAACGTGTGCCATGGTGGTTTGCTGCACCTGTCAACCCATCACCTAGGTATTAAGCCCAGCATGCAGTAGCTGTTTTTCTTAACGCTCTGCCTCCCGAAAGGCCCCAGTGTGTGTTGTTCCCCTTCCTGTGTACATGTGATCCCATTTTTCAGCTCCCATTATAAGTGAGAATGTGGCGTTTGGTTTTCTTTCCCTGGATTAGTTTGCTGAGGATAATGACCTCACATCACCAGTGTTTTTGTTTTTTATTATAAAGAGTAGTATTTTATTGAATAAGATTTGCTCACAGAAAACTAAGCTTAAATCTACAATGAATGCCGGACTCTGCAGCAGAAAGCAATTTTCTCACTTTTCCACACACAAAGGTTCCTACTAAGTGAAAAAAAGCCATAAAATTTCATTCACAAATGTACTACTCTGTCTCAAAACATCTCACATAATCATGCACTGTACTAAAGCCATTAGATCAGTTCTTCAGTCAGGTTAAAGAAGTATCCCTCTAATAACTGATTTTTATTATGCTATCAATCTCCACTCCCAATCAGTCTGCCATTGTTAATGGCGTACAGCATTATTGAATACAATGGAATTGATGACGCCCATATCCACGGACAAACCGTGACTTACCATGGTTTGATATATGATTTTTCAACGTTATGATGGGTTTATTGGAATATTAGATGCGTTTCTGAGTGACACTGGGTTTATGAGTATGCGACCCTATAGTCCAGAAACAGCTGTTTAAAGAAAAACAGGTGTACCCAATTAAAATATGCCTAGTGACTTGAGATAAATCAATATATGTTCACAACTGATGGAGAGCCGTGAAAGAGAGATAGCGGTAAATAGTTACAATAACACAATTTTCCTGCACCTGTTGAGGATTTCCCCCCAAAAAAACGCAGAATGTGGGATGCACCTAAGGCATATGAAAGAGAGAGGGAAGAAGGAGTAAGAGAGAAATAGGAGGAAGGAAGGAAGGAAGGAAAGAAGTAAGGTAGGAAGGAAGGAAGGAAGGAAGGAAGGAAGGAAGGAAGGAAGGAAAGAAGGAAAGAAGGACGGAAGGAAGGAGAAAACACCCGGTGTTACTAAAACCCGAAAAATACTGGTTTCCCACTGTGGGTAAGCCTACAATGTGGATGAATCTTGAAAATATTGTGCTACGTGTTATGTCAGTCATAAAAGCTCACCTATTGTGCCATTCCGTTTATAGGAATTGTCCACAATATGGAAATCTATGCATATGGGGTTGATCGCACTATGTAGCTGCCACCTAGGGCTGAGGGTCAGGGAGAGGGTTTGAGACAGAATGAGGAGTGACTAACGTCTACAGGGTTTTTCTCTGGTCGGGGGTGATAAGACGTTCTACAATGGATTGCGAATTAAAATGGAATGTGCACAAGCACAGGTATACTAAAAGCCACTCAATTCATGACTTTTAATGGGGGAATCTTATGTGGCGCACTCTCATCGAGACCATGGCAGACATAGTGAGAGAGAAAAAGGTGAGTAAATATCTGAAACGGAGGCAGAAATAGAGAGAATGTAAAGCCCTGTGAATAGAAGGGAGAGCGAAAAGGGCAAATGGTCCTATTTACAAATGACAGATGTGAAACTGGGGTTCACATCAACAGTGTCACTGCCAGGAAGAAGAGTCATGCGAGCCATGTCACCGGTAGCGTGGCCCGCAGGGACGCCGACATGCTGGAGCGTCGTGGCAGCATGGGCTCTGACAGCCACGTGGGCCAGCAGGAGGGTCCCGCTGCACAGCTGTGGGGTGAGGATAGACTGGGTGGTGATATCGGCCATTACAGGGGCCTCTTCTGCTGGCAAGAGTGTGACAGTAGCAAGTAGATGGACAGGCCTGCGTGTGAGGACGGAATGCAGGAGGGGCTCTTCTGGGGCTGGGTGTGGGGCCCTCACCGGAACTGTGGAGAAATGGCCAGGTAACTGCGTCACGTGGGCTAGTAGATTGGCCAGGGCTTCGAACTGAAGGACAATAACGGGGAGTAGCTGTCAGGCCCTGGGAGTGTCTGAGTGTAAGTGGAGATGGGTTTGGGGTCACTGAGGGATGCGTGGGAGCCATCCCCGTATAGGTGCAGGTCATAGGGAGATAGGCTTGTGAGGCCTGTGAGTGTCTAGGGTTGTCCTGGGTGCCTGGGGCTGACTGTGGCAGAAATCTGGGGAGGGCTGGAGAGAAGCTGGGAGACACAGGAGAGTCCCTGAAGGCAGGGGGTGAAGAGGTGAAAGAAATGGGGGAGGGTTGCAGTAAGGTCCGTGAGTTTGTAGGTGATTCCTGGGTGTGGGAAACTGACTCCAGGTGAAATCTGGAGATGGCTGGAGAGTAGCTGAGAGAGACAGAAGAGTCCCTGAGGGCTGGGGGTGAAAACATGAGGGACACTGGGGAGTGAGTCAGTGAAATTCGCGAGTTCGGTGGTGTATCCTGGGCGCCTGGAACTGACTCCAGCTGGAATCTAGAGAAGTTTTGACAGTAGCTGAAAGAGACACAAGAGTCTCTGTGGGCTGTGGGCAAAGACCTGAGAGAGACCAGGGAGGACCTCAGTGAAGTCTGTGAGTACGTAGGTGATTCCGGAGTGTGGGAGGCTGACTCCCGCTGAAATCTGGGTGTGGTGGGAGAGTAGCTGGGACAGACGGGAGAGTCCCTGAGGGATGGTGAAGACATGAGAGAGACTGGAGAGTAATTGAGTGAAATTCGTGAATTTGGTGGTGACTCCGGGGTGGAAGGAACTGCTTCGAGCTGAAATCTGGGCGTGGTGGTAGAGTAGCTGGGACAGACATGAGAGTCCCAGGGGGCTGGGGGTGAAGACATGAGAGAGACTGGGGAGTAACACAGTGAAACTGCTGAGTTTGTATGTAATTCCTGGGTGCCTGGAACGGACTCCTGCTGAAATGTGGGCGTGGTTGGAGAGTAGCTGGGACACTCAGGAGAGTTCCTGAGGGCTGCTGAAGACATGAGAGAGACTGGAGAGTAATTGAGTGAAATTCGTGAATTTGGTGGTGACTCCGGGGTGGAAGGAACTGCTTCGAGCTGAAATCTGGGCGTAGTTGGAGAGTAGCTGGGACAGACAGTAGAGTCCCTGAGGGCTGCTGAAGACATGAGAGAGACTGGAGAGTAATTGAGTGAAATCAGTGAGTTTGGTGGTGACTCCGGGGGGCCTGGAACTGACTCCAGCTGAAATGTGGGCGTGGTTGGAGAGTAGCTGGGACAGACGGGAGAGTCCCTGAGGGCTGGTGAAGACATGAGAGAGACTGCAGAGTAATTGAGTGAAATTGGTGAGTTTGGTGTTGATTCCGGGGTGCAAGGAACTGCTTCCAGCTGAAATGTGGGCGTGGTTGGAGAGTAGCTGGGACAGACTGGAAAGTCCCTGAGGGCTGGTGAAGACATGAGAGAGACTGGGGAGTAACGCAGTGAAATTGGTGAGTTTGGTGGTGATTTCTGGGTGCCTGCAACGGACTCCCGCTGAAATGTGGGCGTGGTTGGAGAGTAGCTGGGACAGACAGGAGAATCCCTGAGGGTTGGAGATAAAGACGTGCTAGAGACTGAGGAGTAACACAGTAAAAGTGGTGAGCTTGGTGGTGATCCCTGGGTTCCTATATCTGACCCACGCTGAAATGTGGGCGTGTTTGGAGAGTAGCTGGGACAGACTGGAGGGTCCGTAAGGGCTGGGGGTGAAGACGTGAGAGAGACTGGCGAGGATCTCACTGAGGTCTGTGAGTTTGTAGGTGTTTCTGGGGTGTGGGATACCGACGCCCGCTGAAATCTGGGCGTAGTTGGAGAGTAGCTGGGACAGACAGGAGAGTCATTGGTGGCTGGGGGTGAGCTGCTGGATGATGGCAGTAAGAACATATGGTATATTATTGATGAATGGGGTGACTGTGAGGAATCTCCCGAGGAGGACACGGGAGAACACAATGACATGAGTGATTGTCCTGCTTGGTCAGGAGAGGGAAATGTAAAGTTGTGGAATTCTGTCGATGACGGATGTGAGAGTGGTGAAGCCCTGCGGGATGATGTAGAGTACTTCCACATCCCTTGTGAGGAGCTGCTCCTTGGGTCTGAGTTCCTGGTGGGGGAGAGGTAGATGCTGGGTGAGGCAGGCATGAATCTTGAGGAGTCAGGGCTGGGGGACCGCTCATATTCTCCCGAGACCTGTGAGTCTCTGTGGGACTCCTGGGTGCATGGGGCTGACTCCCGCAGGAACCTGGGGATGGCTTGAGAGTAACTGGGAGCCACAGGAGAGTCCCTGAGGCCTGGGGGTGAAGAGATGAAAGACACAGGGGAGGAGCACCGTGAGGCTCGTGAGTTTGTAGGTGATTCCTGGGTGTGGGGGGCTGACTCCAGCTGAAATCTGGGGTTGTTTGGAGAGTAGCTGGGAGACCCAGGAGACTCCCCGAGAGCTGGGGGTGAGCTGCTGGGTGATGGCAGTAGGAACATGTGGTATATTACTGATGAACGTGGTGACTCTGAAGAATCCTCAGAGGAGGACATGGGAGAGCCCAATGGCTTCATTGATTGCCCATCACAGAGAGGACAGGGACATGGGAGATTGTGGGATACTGGTGATGACAGAGGTGAGTGTGGTGAAGCCCTAGGGGATGGTGAATGGTAGCTCCGGATCCCTGGTGAGGAGCTTCCTCTTAAGTCTGAGTTTCTGAGAGGGGAGAGGGAGAAGCTGGGTGAGGCTAGCATGGATCTTGGGGAGTCCGGGCTGGGGGACCGTTCATAAGAAGAGCCAGACAAGACCCTAGTGTTCTTAGGTGCAGACATGATTAGGAAACCTGCAGCTCCCAGGGACCCCTACTAATTTCCAAACCCGCAGAATGAAGGAGTGTGTGTGTGTGTGTGTGTGTGTGTGTGTGTGTGCGTGTGTGTGTGTGTTTGTGTGTGTGGGGTGTGAGGTATGTGCTCCTTAAGAAAATGGAAATAAACCAACCAATGAGACAGACAGACAGACAGACAGACAGAGATTCACTTGCCCAAGTGTTCTGTCCTGTCCTCTGAATCCGCTTCCAAGTCACCAGACGCTGTGAGCTCCAAGTCCACGCAGAGTCCGCCAAACGCTCCGGCCGCTGCTCCGCTCTGCGAAGATCTGAGTACAGGCCAGCCAGGGTGGGTTTAAATAGCCTCGGGCACAACCTCGCAGCGGAAAGGGCGGAGCTTCACTCCTCCTTTCCATCAGTCACCCCCAACTTTCCCAGGCTACACCTCGTAGGAAACTGTTCTCCTGATTTGATTTCATGCGCCACCTTTGGGACAATCTGAGAGCTTACAAGTTTTCTTGACCAAAGGTATGATGAATTAAATGCACGGAAACACTGAAAACCAACTAGGGGTTCTGTGGTTCCCACGTTGTGGTTTTGACACCAGCAGCATCCTTGTCACCCTCAAACCCCGGAGATCCACAGATCTGTGTGGTAACAAGCCCTCCCCCTGACCCTGATGCATGGCAGTTGAAGAATTACCCGTGTAAGCGAAAAGACTTTGAAGAAGAGGTGGAGATAGGCGTTGTAGAAACATCCTTTTGCTCTGGAACCCCGTAGAGGCTTGGGAGCCAGTTGGGTGGAGCATTCGTTGGATGAGGGTGCTCGGGTTAGGAATATCAAGGTGTGGCTCCAGATAATTCCATCATCTAGTTAAGTTTCCAGTTATGCTAATCTGTTTTAAAATTCCGTTTGTGTAAATTCTTTTACTCAGACTGAGAATGGCAAAGCCTCAACCCCAATTTCCAGGGAGGGTTGAGAGCCTCAGGTGGGGTTGATGACCAATAGCCTATGGTTTAACCCATCATGCCTATAGAATGAGGTCTCCATAAAAACCCAAAAGGACTGGGTTTAGAGAGCTTCTGGATAACACTTCCTGGAAGGCAGTGCGCCCCTCCCCACATGCCGGGCCCAAAAGTTTTTTCTGAAGTTTTTGCAATATCCGCTAAAATACAGAAAATGGGAAATGTCAGTGTTTCCCTGCGTGCTGTGAGCTCTTCCAGCAAATGAATGCAACTAAAACTGGGAGTGGTGGAAACCTGATTTACAGCCAGCTGCTGAGAAGCACAGGTAAAACAACGTAGGGCTTCCCATTGTTATTAGTGTGGGAGGCCAGTCTTGCGGGACTCGGCCCTTTGGAATCTAATGCTATGTCCCGGTAGATAGCGTCACCGTTGAACTCGAAGCCACACGTATGTTGAGAACAATTTTTCTGGTCATCCGCTGCATGTCTTCTTTACAATACGTAATCAAATTCTTTATCCTGACCTTATGGCACCTGGGTCGAGAACCATGATTTGAACCAAAAATTGGTCTGTCACTTTCGGAGTTTGAAACTTTGTTTTGCCGTTAGCGGTTTGCTATTGCTTTCTCGTTCTCTTTGCTTTCGTTTTGTTTCTAAGTTCTGGGATACATGGGCAGGGTGTGCAGATTTGTTACTAAGGTAAACGTGTGCCATGGTGGTTTGCTGCACCTGTCAACCCATCACCTGGGTATTAAGCCCAGCATGCAGTAGCTGTTTTTCTTAACGCTCTGCCTCCCGAAAGGCCCCAGTGTGTGTTGTTCCCCTTCCTGTGTCCATGTGATCCCATTTTTCGGCTCCCATTATAAGTGAGAATGTGGCGTTTGGTTTTCTGTTCCTGGATTAGTTTGCTGAGGATAATGACTTCACATCACCAGTGTCTTTGTTTTTTATTATAAAGAGTAGTATTTTATTGAATAAGATTTACTTCCAGAAAAATAAGCTTTAATCTACCGTGAATGCCAGACTCTACAGCAGAAAGCAATTTTCTCAGTTTTCCACACACAAAGGTTCCTACTAAGTGAGAAAAGCCACAGAATTTCATACACAAATGTACTACTCTGTCTCAAAACATCTCACATAAGCATGCACTGTACTAATACCATTAGATCAGCTCTTCATTCAGGTTAAAGAAGTATCCCTCTAATAACCGATTTTTATAATGTTATCCACATCCACGCCCAATCAGTCTGCCATTGTTAATGGTGTACAGCATTATTGAAGACAATGGAATTGATGGAGCCCATATCCACCGACAAACCGTGACTTATGTTGGTTTGATTTATGATTTTTCAACGTTATGCTGGGTTTATTGGAATATTAGATGCGTTTCTGAGATACACTGTGTTTATGAGTATCCGACCCGATACTCCAGAAACAGGTGTATAAAGAAAAACAGGTGTACCTAATTAAAATATACTTAGTGACCTGGGATAAACCAATAGATGCTTACAACTGATGGAGAACCATGAAAGAGAGATAGCGGTAAATAATCACAATAACACAATTTTCCAACACCTGTTGAGGATTCCCCAAAAGGACGCAGGACGTAGGATGCACCTAAGGCATATGGAAGAGAGAGGGCAGAAGGAATAAGAGAGAAATAGGAGGAAGGAAGGAAGGAAGGAAGGAAGGAAGGAAGGAAGGAAGGAAGGAAGGAAGGAAGGAAGGAAGGAAGGAGAAAACACCCGGTGTTACTGAAACCACAAAATGCGGTTTCCCCCTGTGGGTAGGGCTGCAATGTGGATGAATCTTGAAAATATTGTGCTAAAAGTGTTATGTCAGTCATAAAAGCTCACGTATTGTGCAATTCCGTTTATAGGAAATGTCCACAATATGGAAATCTATGCATATGGGGTTGATCGCTCTATGCAGTTGTTACCTAGGGCTGAGGGTCAGGGAGAGGGTTTGAGACAGAATGAGGAGTGACTAATGTCCACAGGGTTTTTCTCTGGTCGGGGGTGGTAAAACCTTCTAAAATGGATTGCAAATTAAAATTGAATGTGCACAAGCACAAATATACTAAAATCCACTCAATTCATGACTTTTAATGGGGCAATTTTATGTGGCACACTCTCCTGGAGACCACGGCAGACATAGTGAGAGAGACAAAGGTGAGTAAATCTCTGAAACGGAGGCAGAAACAGAGAGAATGAGAAGCCCTGTGAATGGAAGGTAGAGAGAAAAGGGAAAATGGTCCTATCTACAAATGACAGCTGTGAAACTGGGGTTCACATCAGCAGTGTCACTGCCAGGAAGGAGGGTCATGCAAGCCATGTCACCGGTAGTGTGGCCCGCAGGGACGCCGACATGCTGGAGCGTCGTGCCAGCATGGGCTCTGGCAGCCACGTGGGCCAGCAGGAGGGTCCCGCTGCACAGCTGTGGGGTGAGGATAGACTGGGCGGTGATATCGGCCATTACAGGGGCCTCTTCTGCTGGCAAGAGTGTGACAGTAGCAAGTGGATGGACAGGCCTGTGTGTGAGGACGGAATGCAGGAGGGGCTCTTCTGCGGCTGGGTGTGGGGCCCTCCCCAGAAATGTGGAGACATGGCCAGGTAGCTGCATCATGTTGGCTAGTAGATTGGCCAGGGCTTCGAACTGAAGGACAATAACGGGGAGTAGCTGCCAGGCCCTGGGAGTGTCTGAGTGTAAGTGGAGATGGGTTTGGGGTCCCTGAGGAAAGCGTGGGAGCCGTCCCTTTATAGATACAGGTCATTGGGAGGAAGCCTGGTGAGGCCTGTGAGTGTCCAGGGTTCCCCTGTGTGCCTGGGGCTGACTGTGGCAGAAATCTGGGGAAGGCTGGAGAGAAGCTGGGAGACACAGGAGAGTCCCTGAAGGCAGGCGGTGAAGAGGTGAAAGAAATGGGGGAGGGTTGCAGTAAGGTCCGTGAGTTTGTAGGTGATACCTGGGTGTGGGAAGCTGACCCCAGGTGTAATGTGGAGATGGTTGGAGAGTAACTGAGAGAGACAGAAGAGTCCCTGAGGGCTGGGGGTGAGAACATGAGAGAGACTCGGGAGTAAGTCAGTGAAATTCGTGAGTTCGGTGGTGTGTCGTGGGTGCCTGGAACTGAGTCCAGCTGGAAAGCTGGAATCTAGAGAAGTTTTGAGAGTAGCTGAAAGAGACACAAGAGTCCCTGTGGGCTGAGGGCAAAGACCTGAGAGAGACCAGGGAGGACCTCCGTGAAGTCTGTGAGTCTGTAGGTGATTCCAGAGTGTGGGAGGCTGACTCCCTCTGAAATCTGGGCGTGGTGGTAGAGTAGCTGGGACAGACATGAGAGTCCCAGGGGGCTGGGGGTGAAGACATGAGAGAGACTGGGGAGTAACACAGTGAAACTGCTGAGTTTGTATGTAATTCCTGGGTGCCTGGAACGGACTCCTGCTGAAATGTGGGTGTGGTTGGAGAGTAGCTGGGACACACAGGAGAGTCCCTGAGGGCTGGAGGTGAAGACATGAGACAGACCGGGGAGTAACTCAGTGAAATTTGTGAGTTTGGTGGTGACTCCGGGGTGCCAGGAACTGACTCCAGCTGAAATGTGGGGGTGGTTGGAGAGTAGCTGGGACAGACAGGAGAGTCCCTGAGGGCTGCTGAAGACATGAGAGAGACTGGAGAGTAATTGAGTGAAATTGGTGAGTTTGGTGGTGACTCCGGGGTGGAAGGAACTGCTTCGAGCTGAAATCTGGGCGTAGTTGGAGAGTAGCTGCGACAGACAGTAGAGTCCCTGAGGGCTGCTGAAGACATGAGAGAGACTGGAGAGTAATTGAGTGAAATTGGTGAGTTTGGTGGTGACTCCGGGGTGCCTGGAACTGACTCCAGCTGAAATGTGGGCGTGGTTGGAGAGTAGCTGGGACAGACGGGAGAGTCCCTGATGGCTGGTGAAGACATGAGAGAGACTGGAGAGTAATTGAGTGAAATTGGTGAGTTTGGTGGTGACTCCGGGGTGCAAGGAACTGCTTCCAGCTGAAATGTGGGCGTGGTTGGAGAGTAGCTGGGACAGACCGGAGAGTCCCTGAGGGCTGGTGAAGACATGAGAGAGACTGGGGAGTAACGCAGTGAAATTGGTGAGTTTGGTGGTGATTTCTGGGTGCCTGCAACGGACTCCCGCTGAAATGTGGGCGTGGTTGGAGAGTAGCTGGGACAGACAGGAGAATCCCTGAGGGTTGGAGATAAAGACGTGCTAGAGACTGGGGAGTAACACAGTAAAAGTGGTGAGCTTGGTGGTGATCCCTGGGTTCCTGGATCTGACCCGTGCTGAAATGTGGGCGTGGTTGGAGAGTAGCTGGGACAGACTGGAGGGTCCGTAAGGGCTGGGGGTGAAGACGTGAGAGAGACTGGCGAGGATCTCACTGAGGTCTGTGAGTTTGTAGGTGTTTCTGGGGTGTGGGATACCGACGCCTGCTGAAATCTGGGCGTGGTTGGAGAGTAGCTGGGACAGACAGGAGAGTCATTGGTGGCTGGGGGTGAGCTGCTGGATGATGGCAGTAAGAACATATGGTATATTATTGATGAATGGGGTGACTGTGAGGAATCTCCCGAGGAGGACACGGGAGAACACAATGACATGAGTGATTGTCCTGCTTGGTCAGGAGAGGGAAATGTAAAGTTGTGGAATTCTGTCGATGACGGATGTGAGAGTGGTGAAGCCCTGCGGGATGATGTAGAGTACTTCCACATCCCTTGTGAGGAGCTGCCCCTTGGGTCTGAGTTCCTGATGGGGGAGAGGTAGATGCTGGGTGAGGCAGGCATGAATCTTGAGGAGTCAGGGCTGGGGGACCGCTCATATTCTCCCGAGACCTGTGAGTCTCTGTGGGACTCCTGGGTGCATGGGGCTGACTCCCGCAGGAACCTGGGGATGGCTTGAGAGTAACTGGGAGCCACAGGAGAGTCCCTGAGGCCTGGGGGTGAAGAGATGAAAGACACAGGGGAGGAGCACCGTGAGGGTCGTGAGTTTGTAGGTGATTCCTGGGTGTGGGGGGCTGACTCCAGCTGAAATCTGGGGTTGTTTGGAGAGTAGCTGGGAGACCCAGGAGACTCCCCGAGAGCTGGGGGTGAGCTGCTGGGTGATGGCAGTAGGAACATGTGGTATATTACTGATGAACGTGGTGACTCTGAAGAATCCTCAGAGGAGGACATGGGAGAGCCCAATGGCTTCATTGATTGCCCATCACAGAGAGGACAGGGACATGGGAGATTGTGGGATACTGGTGATGACAGAGGTGAGTGTGGTGAAGCCCTAGGGGATGGTGAATGGTAGCTCCGGATCCCTGGTGAGGAGCTTCCTCTTAAGTCTGAGTTTCTGAGAGGGGAGAGGGAGAAGCTGGGTGAGGCTAGCATGGATCTTGGGGAGTCCGGGCTGGGGGACCGTTCATAAGAAGAGCCAGACAAGACCCTAGTGTTCTTAGGTGCAGACATGATTAGGAAACCTGCAGCTCCCAGGGACCCCTACTAATTTCCAAACCCGCAGAATGAAGGAGTGTGTGTGTGTGTGTGTGTGTGTGTGTGTGTGTGTGCGTGTGTGTGTGTGTTTGTGTGTGTGGGGTGTGAGGTATGTGCTCCTTAAGAAAATGGAAATAAACCAACCAATGAGACAGACAGACAGACAGACAGACAGAGATTCACTTGCCCAAGTGTTCTGTCCTGTCCTCTGAATCCGCTTCCAAGTCACCAGACGCTGTGAGCTCCAAGTCCACGCAGAGTCCGCCAAACGCTCCGGCCGCTGCTCCGCTCTGCGAAGATCTGAGTACAGGCCAGCCAGGGTGGGTTTAAATAGCCTCGGGCACAACCTCGCAGCGGAAAGGGCGGAGCTTCACTCCTCCTTTCCATCAGTCACCCCCAACTTTCCCAGGCTACACCTCGTAGGAAACTGTTCTCCTGATTTGATTTCATGCGCCACCTTTGGGACAATCTGAGAGCTTACAAGTTTTCTTGACCAAAGGTATGATGAATTAAATGCACGGAAACACTGAAAACCAACTAGGGGTTCTGTGGTTCCCACGTTGTGGTTTTGACACCAGCAGCATCCTTGTCACCCTCAAACCCCGGAGATCCACAGATCTGTGTGGTAACAAGCCCTCCCCCTGACCCTGATGCATGGCAGTTGAAGAATTACCCGTGTAAGCGAAAAGACTTTGAAGAAGAGGTGGAGATAGGCGTTGTAGAAACATCCTTTTGCTCTGGAACCCCGTAGAGGCTTGGGAGCCAGTTGGGTGGAGCATTCGTTGGATGAGGGTGCTCGGGTTAGGAATATCAAGGTGTGGCTCCAGATAATTCCATCATCTAGTTAAGTTTCCAGTTATGCTAATCTGTTTTAAAATTCCGTTTGTGTAAATTCTTTTACTCAGACTGAGAATGGCAAAGCCTCAACCCCAATTTCCAGGGAGGGTTGAGAGCCTCAGGTGGGGTTGATGACCAATAGCCTATGGTTTAACCCATCATGCCTATAGAATGAGGTCTCCATAAAAACCCAAAAGGACTGGGTTTAGAGAGCTTCTGGATAACACTTCCTGGAAGGCAGTGCGCCCCTCCCCACATGCCGGGCCCAAAAGTTTTTTCTGAAGTTTTTGCAATATCCGCTAAAATACAGAAAATGGGAAATGTCAGTGTTTCCCTGCGTGCTGTGAGCTCTTCCAGCAAATGAATGCAACTAAAACTGGGAGTGGTGGAAACCTGATTTACAGCCAGCTGCTGAGAAGCACAGGTAAAACAACGTAGGGCTTCCCATTGTTATTAGTGTGGGAGGCCAGTCTTGCGGGACTCGGCCCTTTGGAATCTAAAGCTATGTCCTGGTAGATAGCGTCACCGTTGAACTCGAAGCCACACGTATGTTGAGAACAATTTTTCTGGTCATCCGCTGCATGTCTTCTTTACAATACGTAATCAAATTCTTTATCCTGACCTTATGGCACCTGGGTCGAGAACCATGATTTGAACCAAAAATTGGTCTGTCACTTTCGGAGTTTGAAACTTTGTTTTGCCGTTAGCGGTTTGCTATTGCTTTCTCGTTCTCTTTGCTTTCGTTTTGTTTCTAAGTTCTGGGATACATGGGCAGGGTGTGCAGATTTGTTACTAAGGTAAACGTGTGCCATGGTGGTTTGCTGCACCTGTCAACCCATCACCTAGGTATTAAGCCCAGCATGCAGTAGCTGTTTTTCTTAACGCTCTGCCTCCCGAAAGGCCCCAGTGTGTGTTGTTCCCCTTCCTGTGTCCATGTGATCCCATTTTTCGGCTCCCATTATAAGTGAGAATGTGGCGTTTGGTTTTCTGTTCCTGGATTAGTTTGCTGAGGATAATGACTTCACATCACCAGTGTCTTTGTTTTTTATTATAAAGAGTAGTATTTTATTGAATAAGATTTACTTCCAGAAAAATAAGCTTTAATCTACCGTGAATGCCAGACTCTACAGCAGAAAGCAATTTTCTCAGTTTTCCACACACAAAGGTTCCTACTAAGTGAGAAAAGCCACAGAATTTCATACACAAATGTACTACTCTGTCTCAAAACATCTCACATAAGCATGCACTGTACTAATACCATTAGATCAGCTCTTCAGTCAGGTTAAAGAAGTATCCCTCTAATAACCGATTTTTATAATGTTATCCACATCCACGCCCAATCAGTCTGCCATTGTTAATGGTGTACAGCATTATTGAAGACAATGGAATTGATGGAGCCCATATCCACCGACAAACCGTGACTTATGTTGGTTTGATTTATGATTTTTCAACGTTATGCTGGGTTTATTGGAATATTAGATGCGTTTCTGAGATACACTGTGTTTATGAGTATTCGACCCGATACTCCAGAAACAGGTGTATAAAGAAAAACAGGTGTACCTAATTAAAATATACTTAGTGACCTGGGATAAACCAATAGATGCTTACAACTGATGGAGAACCATGAAAGAGAGATAGCGGTAAATAATCACAATAACACAATTTTCCAGCACCTGTTGAGGATTCCCCAAAAGGACGCAGGACGTAGGATGCACCTAAGGCATATGGAAGAGAGAGGGCAGAAGGAATAAGAGAGAAATAGGAGGAAGGAAGGAAGGAAGGAAGGAAGGAAGGAAGGAAGGAAGGAAGGAAGGAAGGAAGGAGAAAACACCCGGTGTTACTGAAACCACAAAATGCGGTTTCCCCCTGTGGGTAGGGCTGCAATGTGGATGAATCTTGAAAATATTGTGCTAAAAGTGTTATGTCAGTCATAAAAGCTCACGTATTGTGCAATTCCGTGTATAGGAAATGTCCACAATATGGAAATCTATGCATATGGGGTTGATCGCTCTATGCAGTTGTTACCTAGGGCTGAGGGTCAGGGAGAGGGTTTGAGACAGAATGAGGAGTGACTAATGTCCACAGGGTTTTTCTCTGGTCGGGGGTGGTAAAACCTTCTAAAATGGATTGCGAATTAAAATTGAATGTGCACAAGCACAAATATACTAAAATCCACTCAATTCATGACTTTTAATGGGGCAATTTTATGTGGCACACTCTCCTGGAGACCACGGCAGACATAGTGAGAGAGAAAAAGGTGAGTAAATCTCTGAAACGGAGGCAGAAACAGAGAGAATGAGAAGCCCTGTGAATGGAAGGTAGAGAGGAAAGGGAAAATGGTCCTATCTACAAATGACAGCTGTGAAACTGGGGTTCACATCAGCAGTGTCACTGCCGGGAAGGAGGGTCATGCGAGCCATGTCACCGGTAGTGTGGCCCGCAGGGATGCCGACATGCTGGAGCGTCATGCCAGCATGGGCTCTGGCAGCCACGTGGGCCAGCAGGAGGGTCCCGCTGCACAGCTGTGGGGTGAGGATAGACTGGGCGGTGATATCGGCCATTACAGGGGCCTCTTCTGCTGGCAAGAGTGTGACAGTAGCAAGTGGATGGACAGGCCTGTGTGTGAGGACGGAATGCAGGAGGGGCTCTTCTGCGGCTGGGTGTGGGGCCCTCCCCAGAAATGTGGAGACATGGCCAGGTAGCTGCATCATGTTGGCTAGTAGATTGGCCAGGGCTTCGAACTGAAGGACAATAACGGGGAGTAGCTGCCAGGCCCTGGGAGTGTCTGAGTGTAAGTGGAGATGGGTTTGGGGTCCCTGAGGAAAGCGTGCGAGCCGTCCCTTTATAGATACAGGTCATTGGGAGGTAGCCTGGTGAGGCCTGTGAGTGTCCAGGGTTCCCTTGGGTGCCTGGGGCTGACTGTGGCAGAAATCTGGGGAAGGCTGGAGAGAAGCTGGGAGACACAGGAGAGTCCCTGAAGGCAGGCGGTGAAGAGGTGAAAGAAATGGGGGAGGGTTGCAGTAAGGTCCGTGAGTTTGTAGGTGATACCTGGGTGTGGGAAGCTGACCCCAGGTGTAATGTGGAGATGGTTGGAGAGTAACTGAGAGAGACAGAAGAGTCCCTGAGGGCTGGGGGTGAGAACATGAGAGAGACTGGGGAGTAAGTCAGTGAAATTCGTGAGTTCGGTGTTGTGTCGTGGGTGCCTGGAACTGAGTCCAGCTGGAAAGCTGGAATCTAGAGAAGTTTTGAGAGTAGCTGAAAGAGACACAAGAGTCCCTGTGGGCTGAGGGCAAAGACCTGAGAGAGACCAGGGAGGACCTCCGTGAAGTCTGTGAGTCTGTAGGTGATTCCAGAGTGTGGGAGGCTGACTCCCTCTGAAATCTGGGCGTGGTGGTAGAGTAGCTGGGACAGACATGAGAGTCCCAGGGGGCTGGGGGTGAAGACATGAGAGAGACTGGGGAGTAACACAGTGAAACTGCTGAGTTTGTATGTAATTCCTGGGTGCCTGGAACGGACTCCTGCTGAAATGTGGGCGTGGTTGGAGAGTAGCTGGGACACACAGGAGAGTCCCTGAAGGCTGGAGGTGAAGACATGAGACAGACCGGGGAGTATCTCAGTGAAACTGGTGAGTTTGGGGTGACTCCGGGGTGCCAGGAACTGACTCCAGCTGAAATGTGGGGGTGGTTGGAGAGTAGCTGGGACAGACAGGAGAGTCCCTGAGGGCTGCTGAAGACATGAGAGAGACTGGAGAGTACTTGAGTGAAATTGGTGAGTTTGGTGGTGACTCCGGGGTGGAAGGAACTGCTTCGAGCTGAAATCTGGGCGTAGTTGGAGAGTAGCTGCGACAGACAGTAGAGTCCCTGAGGGCTGCTGAAGACATGAGAGAGACTGGAGAGTAATTGAGTGAAATTGGTGAGTTTGGTGGTGACTCCGGGATGCCTGGAACTGACTCCAGCTGAAATGTGGGCGTGGTTGGAGAGTAGCTGGGACAGACGGGAGAGTCCCTGATGGCTGGTGAAGACATGAGAGAGACTGGAGAGTAATTGAGTGAAATTGGTGAGTTTGGTGTTGATTCCGGGGTGCAAGGAACTGCTTCCAGCTGAAATGTGGGCGTGGTTGGAGAGTAGCTGGGACAGACCGGAGAGTCCCTGAGGGCTGGTGAAGACATGAGAGAGACTGGGGAGTAACGCAGTGAAATTGGTGAGTTTGGTGGTGATTTCTGGGTGCCTGCAACGGACTCCCGCTGAAATGTGGGCGTGGTTGGAGAGTAGCTGGGACAGACAGGAGAATCCCTGAGGGTTGGAGATAAAGACGTGCTAGAGACTGGGGAGTAACACAGTAAAAGTGGTGAGCTTGGTGGTGATCCCTGGGTTCCTGGATCTGACCGGCGCTGAAATGTGGGCGTGGTTGGAGAGTAGCTGGGACAGACAGGAGAGTCATTGGTGGCTGGGGGTGAGCTGCTGGATGATGGCAGTAAGAACATATGGTATATTATTGATGAATGGGGTGACTGTGAGGAATCTCCCGAGGAGGACACGGGAGAACACAATGACATGAGTGATTGTCCTGCTTGGTCAGGAGAGGGAAATGTAAAGTTGTGGAATTCTGTCGATGACGGATGTGAGAGTGGTGAAGCCCTGCGGGATGATGTAGAGTACTTCCACATCCCTTGTGAGGAGCTGCCCCTTGGGTCTGAGTTCCTGGTAGGGGAGAGGTAGATGCTGGGTGAGGCAGGCATGAATCTTGAGGTGTCAGGGCTGGGGGACCGCTCATATTCTCCCGAGACCTGTGAGTCTCTGTGGGACTCCTGGGTGCATGGGGCTGACTCCCGCAGGAACCTGGGGATGGCTTGAGAGTAACTGGGAGCCACAGGAGAGTCCCTGAGGCCTGGGGGTGAAGAGATGAAAGACACAGGGCAGGAGCACCGTGAGGCTCGTGAGTTTGTAGGTGATTCCTGGGTGTGGGGGGCTGACTCCAGCTGAAATCTGGGGTTGTTTGGAGAGTAGCTGGGAGACTCAGGAGACTCCCCGAGAGCTGGGGGTGAGCTGCTGGGTGATGGCAGTAGGAACATGTGGTATATTACTGATGAACGTGGTGACTCTGAAGAATCCTCAGAGGAGGACATGGGAGAGCCCAATGGCTTCATTGATTGCCCATCACAGAGAGGACAGGGACATGGGAGATTGTGGGATACTGGTGAAGACAGAGGTGAGTGTGGTGAAGCCCTAGGGGATGGTGAATGGTAGCTCCGGATCCCTGGTGAGGAGCTTCCTCTTAAGTCTGAGTTTCTGAGAGGGGAGAGGGAGAAGCTGGGTGAGGCTAGCATGGATCTTGGGGAGTCCGGGCTGGGGGACCGTTCATAAGAAGAGCCAGACAAGACCCTAGTGTTCTTAGGTGCAGACATGATTAGGAAACCTGCAGCTCCCAGGGACCCCTACTAATTTCCAAACCCGCAGAATGAAGGAGTGTGTGTGTGTGTGTGTGTGTGTGTGTGTGTGTGTGTGCGTGTGTGTGTGTGTTTGTGTGTGTGGGGTGTGAGGTATGTGCTCCTTAAGAAAATGGAAATAAACCAACCAATGAGACAGACAGACAGACAGACAGACAGAGATTCACTTGCCCAAGTGTTCTGTCCTGTCCTCTGAATCCGCTTCCAAGTCACCAGACGCTGTGAGCTCCAAGTCCACGCAGAGTCCGCCAAACGCTCCGGCCGCTGCTCCGCTCTGCGAAGATCTGAGTACAGGCCAGCCAGGGTGGGTTTAAATAGCCTCGGGCACAACCTCGCAGCGGAAAGGGCGGAGCTTCACTCCTCCTTTCCATCAGTCACCCCCAACTTTCCCAGGCTACACCTCGTAGGAAACTGTTCTCCTGATTTGATTTCATGCGCCACCTTTGGGACAATCTGAGAGCTTACAAGTTTTCTTGACCAAAGGTATGATGAATTAAATGCACGGAAACACTGAAAACCAACTAGGGGTTCTGTGGTTCCCACGTTGTGGTTTTGACACCAGCAGCATCCTTGTCACCCTCAAACCCCGGAGATCCACAGATCTGTGTGGTAACAAGCCCTCCCCCTGACCCTGATGCATGGCAGTTGAAGAATTACCCGTGTAAGCGAAAAGACTTTGAAGAAGAGGTGGAGATAGGCGTTGTAGAAACATCCTTTTGCTCTGGAACCCCGTAGAGGCTTGGGAGCCAGTTGGGTGGAGCATTCGTTGGATGAGGGTGCTCGGGTTAGGAATATCAAGGTGTGGCTCCAGATAATTCCATCATCTAGTTAAGTTTCCAGTTATGCTAATCTGTTTTAAAATTCCGTTTGTGTAAATTCTTTTACTCAGACTGAGAATGGCAAAGCCTCAACCCCAATTTCCAGGGAGGGTTGAGAGCCTCAGGTGGGGTTGATGACCAATAGCCTATGGTTTAACCCATCATGCCTATAGAATGAGGTCTCCATAAAAACCCAAAAGGACTGGGTTTAGAGAGCTTCTGGATAACACTTCCTGGAAGGCAGTGCGCCCCTCCCCACATGCCGGGCCCAAAAGTTTTTTCTGAAGTTTTTGCAATATCCGCTAAAATACAGAAAATGGGAAATGTCAGTGTTTCCCTGCGTGCTGTGAGCTCTTCCAGCAAATGAATGCAACTAAAACTGGGAGTGGTGGAAACCTGATTTACAGCCAGTTGCTGAGAAGCACAGGTAAAACAACGTAGGGCTTCCCATTGTTATTAGTGTGGGAGGCCAGTCTTGCGGGACTCGGCCCTTTGGAATCTAATGCTATGTCCCGGTAGATAGCGTCACCGTTGAACTCGAAGCCACACGTATGTTGAGAACAATTTTTCTGGTCATCCGCTGCATGTCTTCTTTACAATACGTAATCAAATTCTTTATCCTGACCTTATGGCACCTGGGTCGAGAACCATGATTTGAACCAAAAATTGGTCTGTCACTTTCGGAGTTTGAAACTTTGTTTTGCCGTTAGCGGTTTGCTATTGCTTTCTCGTTCTCTTTGCTTTCGTTTTGTTTCTAAGTTCTGGGATACATGGGCAGGGTGTGCAGATTTGTTACTAAGGTAAACGTGTGCCATGGTGGTTTGCTGCACCTGTCAACCCATCACCTAGGTATTAAGCCCAGCATGCAGTAGCTGTTTTTCTTAACGCTCTGCCTCCCGAAAGGCCCCAGTGTGTGTTGTTCCCCTTCCTGTGTCCATGTGATCCCATTTTTCGGCTCCCATTATAAGTGAGAATGTGGCGTTTGGTTTTCTGTTCCTGGATTAGTTTGCTGAGGATAATGACTTCACATCACCAGTGTCTTTGTTTTTTATTATAAAGAGTAGTATTTTATTGAATAAGATTTACTTCCAGAAAAATAAGCTTTAATCTACCGTGAATGCCAGACTCTACAGCAGAAAGCAATTTTCTCAGTTTTCCACACACAAAGGTTCCTACTAAGTGAGAAAAGCCACAGAATTTCATACACAAATGTACTACTCTGTCTCAAAACATCTCACATAAGCATGCACTGTACTAATACCATTAGATCAGCTCTTCAGTCAGGTTAAAGAAGTATCCCTCTAATAACCGATTTTTATAATGTTATCCACATCCACGCCCAATCAGTCTGCCATTGTTAATGGTGTACAGCATTATTGAAGACAATGGAATTGATGGAGCCCATATCCACCGACAAACCGTGACTTATGTTGGTTTGATTTATGATTTTTCAACGTTATGCTGGGTTTATTGGAATATTAGATGCGTTTCTGAGATACACTGTGTTTATGAGTATCCGACCCGATACTCCAGAAACAGGTGTATAAAGAAAAACAGGTGTACCTAATTAAAATATACTTAGTGACCTGGGATAAACCAATAGATGCTTACAACTGATGGAGAACCATGAAAGAGAGATAGCGGTAAATAATCACAATAACACAATTTTCCAGCACCTGTTGAGGATTCCCCAAAAGGACGCAGGACGTAGGATGCACCTAAGGCATATGGAAGAGAGAGGGCAGAAGGAATAAGAGAGAAATAGGAGGAAGGAAGGAAGGAAGGAAGGAAGGAAGGAAGGAAGGAAGGAAGGAAGGAAGGAGAAAACACCCGGTGTTACTGAAACCACAAAATGCGGTTTCCCCCTGTGGGTAGGGCTGCAATGTGGATGAATCTTGAAAATATTGTGCTAAAAGTGTTATGTCAGTCATAAAAGCTCACGTATTGTGCAATTCCGTGTATAGGAAATGTCCACAATATGGAAATCTATGCATATGGGGTTGATCGCTCTATGCAGTTGTTACCTAGGGCTGAGGGTCAGGGAGAGGGTTTGAGACAGAATGAGGAGTGACTAATGTCCACAGGGTTTTTCTCTGGTCGGGGGTGGTAAAACCTTCTAAAATGGATTGCGAATTAAAATTGAATGTGCACAAGCACAAATATACTAAAATCCACTCAATTCATGACTTTTAATGGGGCAATTTTATGTGGCACACTCTCCTGGAGACCACGGCAGACATAGTGAGAGAGAAAAAGGTGAGTAAATCTCTGAAACGGAGGCAGAAACAGAGAGAATGAGAAGCCCTGTGAATGGAAGGTAGAGAGGAAAGGGAAAATGGTCCTATCTACAAATGACAGCTGTGAAACTGGGGTTCACATCAGCAGTGTCACTGCCGGGAAGGAGGGTCATGCGAGCCATGTCACCGGTAGTGTGGCCCGCAGGGATGCCGACATGCTGGAGCGTCATGCCAGCATGGGCTCTGGCAGCCACGTGGGCCAGCAGGAGGGTCCCGCTGCACAGCTGTGGGGTGAGGATAGACTGGGCGGTGATATCGGCCATTACAGGGGCCTCTTCTGCTGGCAAGAGTGTGACAGTAGCAAGTGGATGGACAGGCCTGTGTGTGAGGACGGAATGCAGGAGGGGCTCTTCTGCGGCTGGGTGTGGGGCCCTCCCCAGAAATGTGGAGACATGGCCAGGTAGCTGCATCATGTTGGCTAGTAGATTGGCCAGGGCTTCGAACTGAAGGACAATAACGGGGAGTAGCTGCCAGGCCCTGGGAGTGTCTGAGTGTAAGTGGAGATGGGTTTGGGGTCCCTGAGGAAAGCGTGCGAGCCGTCCCTTTATAGATACAGGTCATTGGGAGGTAGCCTGGTGAGGCCTGTGAGTGTCCAGGGTTCCCTTGGGTGCCTGGGGCTGACTGTGGCAGAAATCTGGGGAAGGCTGGAGAGAAGCTGGGAGACACAGGAGAGTCCCTGAAGGCAGGCGGTGAAGAGGTGAAAGAAATGGGGGAGGGTTGCAGTAAGGTCCGTGAGTTTGTAGGTGATACCTGGGTGTGGGAAGCTGACCCCAGGTGTAATGTGGAGATGGTTGGAGAGTAACTGAGAGAGACAGAAGAGTCCCTGAGGGCTGGGGGTGAGAACATGAGAGAGACTGGGGAGTAAGTCAGTGAAATTCGTGAGTTCGGTGTTGTGTCGTGGGTGCCTGGAACTGAGTCCAGCTGGAAAGCTGGAATCTAGAGAAGTTTTGAGAGTAGCTGAAAGAGACACAAGAGTCCCTGTGGGCTGAGGGCAAAGACCTGAGAGAGACCAGGGAGGACCTCCGTGAAGTCTGTGAGTCTGTAGGTGATTCCAGAGTGTGGGAGGCTGACTCCCTCTGAAATCTGGGCGTGGTGGTAGAGTAGCTGGGACAGACATGAGAGTCCCAGGGGGCTGGGGGTGAAGACATGAGAGAGACTGGGGAGTAACACAGTGAAACTGCTGAGTTTGTATGTAATTCCTGGGTGCCTGGAACGGACTCCTGCTGAAATGTGGGCGTGGTTGGAGAGTAGCTGGGACACACAGGAGAGTCCCTGAAGGCTGGAGGTGAAGACATGAGACAGACCGGGGAGTATCTCAGTGAAACTGGTGAGTTTGGGGTGACTCCGGGGTGCCAGGAACTGACTCCAGCTGAAATGTGGGGGTGGTTGGAGAGTAGCTGGGACAGACAGGAGAGTCCCTGAGGGCTGCTGAAGACATGAGAGAGACTGGAGAGTACTTGAGTGAAATTGGTGAGTTTGGTGGTGACTCCGGGGTGGAAGGAACTGCTTCGAGCTGAAATCTGGGCGTAGTTGGAGAGTAGCTGCGACAGACAGTAGAGTCCCTGAGGGCTGCTGAAGACATGAGAGAGACTGGAGAGTAATTGAGTGAAATTGGTGAGTTTGGTGGTGACTCCGGGATGCCTGGAACTGACTCCAGCTGAAATGTGGGCGTGGTTGGAGAGTAGCTGGGACAGACGGGAGAGTCCCTGATGGCTGGTGAAGACATGAGAGAGACTGGAGAGTAATTGAGTGAAATTGGTGAGTTTGGTGTTGATTCCGGGGTGCAAGGAACTGCTTCCAGCTGAAATGTGGGCGTGGTTGGAGAGTAGCTGGGACAGACCGGAGAGTCCCTGAGGGCTGGTGAAGACATGAGAGAGACTGGGGAGTAACGCAGTGAAATTGGTGAGTTTGGTGGTGATTTCTGGGTGCCTGCAACGGACTCCCGCTGAAATGTGGGCGTGGTTGGAGAGTAGCTGGGACAGACAGGAGAATCCCTGAGGGTTGGAGATAAAGACGTGCTAGAGACTGGGGAGTAACACAGTAAAAGTGGTGAGCTTGGTGGTGATCCCTGGGTTCCTGGATCTGACCGGCGCTGAAATGTGGGCGTGGTTGGAGAGTAGCTGGGACAGACAGGAGAGTCATTGGTGGCTGGGGGTGAGCTGCTGGATGATGGCAGTAAGAACATATGGTATATTATTGATGAATGGGGTGACTGTGAGGAATCTCCCGAGGAGGACACGGGAGAACACAATGACATGAGTGATTGTCCTGCTTGGTCAGGAGAGGGAAATGTAAAGTTGTGGAATTCTGTCGATGACGGATGTGAGAGTGGTGAAGCCCTGCGGGATGATGTAGAGTACTTCCACATCCCTTGTGAGGAGCTGCCCCTTGGGTCTGAGTTCCTGGTAGGGGAGAGGTAGATGCTGGGTGAGGCAGGCATGAATCTTGAGGTGTCAGGGCTGGGGGACCGCTCATATTCTCCCGAGACCTGTGAGTCTCTGTGGGACTCCTGGGTGCATGGGGCTGACTCCCGCAGGAACCTGGGGATGGCTTGAGAGTAACTGGGAGCCACAGGAGAGTCCCTGAGGCCTGGGGGTGAAGAGATGAAAGACACAGGGCAGGAGCACCGTGAGGCTCGTGAGTTTGTAGGTGATTCCTGGGTGTGGGGGGCTGACTCCAGCTGAAATCTGGGGTTGTTTGGAGAGTAGCTGGGAGACTCAGGAGACTCCCCGAGAGCTGGGGGTGAGCTGCTGGGTGATGGCAGTAGGAACATGTGGTATATTACTGATGAACGTGGTGACTCTGAAGAATCCTCAGAGGAGGACATGGGAGAGCCCAATGGCTTCATTGATTGCCCATCACAGAGAGGACAGGGACATGGGAGATTGTGGGATACTGGTGAAGACAGAGGTGAGTGTGGTGAAGCCCTAGGGGATGGTGAATGGTAGCTCCGGATCCCTGGTGAGGAGCTTCCTCTTAAGTCTGAGTTTCTGAGAGGGGAGAGGGAGAAGCTGGGTGAGGCTAGCATGGATCTTGGGGAGTCCGGGCTGGGGGACCGTTCATAAGAAGAGCCAGACAAGACCCTAGTGTTCTTAGGTGCAGACATGATTAGGAAACCTGCAGCTCCCAGGGACCCCTACTAATTTCCAAACCCGCAGAATGAAGGAGTGTGTGTGTGTGTGTGTGTGTGTGTGTGTGTGTGTGTGTGCGTGTGTGTGTGTGTTTGTGTGTGTGGGGTGTGAGGTATGTGCTCCTTAAGAAAATGGAAATAAACCAACCAATGAGACAGACAGACAGACAGACAGACAGAGATTCACTTGCCCAAGTGTTCTGTCCTGTCCTCTGAATCCGCTTCCAAGTCACCAGACGCTGTGAGCTCCAAGTCCACGCAGAGTCCGCCAAACGCTCCGGCCGCTGCTCCGCTCTGCGAAGATCTGAGTACAGGCCAGCCAGGGTGGGTTTAAATAGCCTCGGGCACAACCTCGCAGCGGAAAGGGCGGAGCTTCACTCCTCCTTTCCATCAGTCACCCCCAACTTTCCCAGGCTACACCTCGTAGGAAACTGTTCTCCTGATTTGATTTCATGCGCCACCTTTGGGACAATCTGAGAGCTTACAAGTTTTCTTGACCAAAGGTATGATGAATTAAATGCACGGAAACACTGAAAACCAACTAGGGGTTCTGTGGTTCCCACGTTGTGGTTTTGACACCAGCAGCATCCTTGTCACCCTCAAACCCCGGAGATCCACAGATCTGTGTGGTAACAAGCCCTCCCCCTGACCCTGATGCATGGCAGTTGAAGAATTACCCGTGTAAGCGAAAAGACTTTGAAGAAGAGGTGGAGATAGGCGTTGTAGAAACATCCTTTTGCTCTGGAACCCCGTAGAGGCTTGGGAGCCAGTTGGGTGGAGCATTCGTTGGATGAGGGTGCTCGGGTTAGGAATATCAAGGTGTGGCTCCAGATAATTCCATCATCTAGTTAAGTTTCCAGTTATGCTAATCTGTTTTAAAATTCCGTTTGTGTAAATTCTTTTACTCAGACTGAGAATGGCAAAGCCTCAACCCCAATTTCCAGGGAGGGTTGAGAGCCTCAGGTGGGGTTGATGACCAATAGCCTATGGTTTAACCCATCATGCCTATAGAATGAGGTCTCCATAAAAACCCAAAAGGACTGGGTTTAGAGAGCTTCTGGATAACACTTCCTGGAAGGCAGTGCGCCCCTCCCCACATGCCGGGCCCAAAAGTTTTTTCTGAAGTTTTTGCAATATCCGCTAAAATACAGAAAATGGGAAATGTCAGTGTTTCCCTGCGTGCTGTGAGCTCTTCCAGCAAATGAATGCAACTAAAACTGGGAGTGGTGGAAACCTGATTTACAGCCAGTTGCTGAGAAGCACAGGTAAAACAACGTAGGGCTTCCCATTGTTATTAGTGTGGGAGGCCAGTCTTGCGGGACTCGGCCCTTTGGAATCTAATGCTATGTCCCGGTAGATAGCGTCACCGTTGAACTCGAAGCCACACGTATGTTGAGAACAATTTTTCTGGTCATCCGCTGCATGTCTTCTTTACAATACGTAATCAAATTCTTTATCCTGACCTTATGGCACCTGGGTCGAGAACCATGATTTGAACCAAAAATTGGTCTGTCACTTTCGGAGTTTGAAACTTTGTTTTGCCGTTAGCGGTTTGCTATTGCTTTCTCGTTCTCTTTGCTTTCGTTTTGTTTCTAAGTTCTGGGATACATGGGCAGGGTGTGCAGATTTGTTACTAAGGTAAACGTGTGCCATGGTGGTTTGCTGCACCTGTCAACCCATCACCTAGGTATTAAGCCCAGCATGCAGTAGCTGTTTTTCTTAACGCTCTGCCTCCCGAAAGGCCCCAGTGTGTGTTGTTCCCCTTCCTGTGTCCATGTGATCCCATTTTTCGGCTCCCATTATAAGTGAGAATGTGGCGTTTGGTTTTCTGTTCCTGGATTAGTTTGCTGAGGATAATGACTTCACATCACCAGTGTCTTTGTTTTTTATTATAAAGAGTAGTATTTTATTGAATAAGATTTACTTCCAGAAAAATAAGCTTTAATCTACCGTGAATGCCAGACTCTACAGCAGAAAGCAATTTTCTCAGTTTTCCACACACAAAGGTTCCTACTAAGTGAGAAAAGCCACAGAATTTCATACACAAATGTACTACTCTGTCTCAAAACATCTCACATAAGCATGCACTGTACTAATACCATTAGATCAGCTCTTCAGTCAGGTTAAAGAAGTATCCCTCTAATAACCGATTTTTATAATGTTATCCACATCCACGCCCAATCAGTCTGCCATTGTTAATGGTGTACAGCATTATTGAAGACAATGGAATTGATGGAGCCCATATCCACCGACAAACCGTGACTTATGTTGGTTTGATTTATGATTTTTCAACGTTATGCTGGGTTTATTGGAATATTAGATGCGTTTCTGAGATACACTGTGTTTATGAGTATCCGACCCGATACTCCAGAAACAGGTGTATAAAGAAAAACAGGTGCACCTAATTAAAATATACTTAGTGACCTGGGATAAACCAATAGATGCTTACAACTGATGGAGAACCATGAAAGAGAGATAGCGGTAAATAATCACAATAACACAATTTTCCAGCACCTGTTGAGGATTCCCCAAAAGGACGCAGGACGTAGGATGCACCTAAGGCATATGGAAGAGAGAGGGCAGAAGGAATAAGAGAGAAATAGGAGGAAGGAAGGAAGGAAGGAAGGAAGGAAGGAAGGAAGGAAGGAGAAAACACCCGGTGTTACTGAAACCACAAAATGCGGTTTCCCCCTGTGGGTAGGGCTGCAATGTGGATGAATCTTGAAAATATTGTGCTAAAAGTGTTATGTCAGTCATAAAAGCTCACGTATTGTGCAATTCCGTTTATAGGAAATGTCCACAATATGGAAATCTATGCATATGGGGTTGATCGCTCTATGCAGTTGTTACCTAGGGCTGAGGGTCAGGGAGAGGGTTTGAGACAGAATGAGGAGTGACTAATGTCCACAGGGTTTTTCTCTGGTCGGGGGTGGTAAAACCTTCTAAAATGGATTGCGAATTAAAATTGAATGTGCACAAGCACAAATATACTAAAATCCACTCAATTCATGACTTTTAATGGGGCAATTTTATGTGGCACACTCTCCTGGAGACCACGGCAGACATAGTGAGAGAGAAAAAGGTGAGTAAATCTCTGAAACGGAGGCAGAAACAGAGAGAATGAGAAGCCCTGTGAATGGAAGGTAGAGAGGAAAGGGAAAATGGTCCTATCTACAAATGACAGCTGTGAAACTGGGGTTCACATCAGCAGTGTCACTGCCGGGAAGGAGGGTCATGCGAGCCATGTCACCGGTAGTGTGGCCCGCAGGGACGCCGACATGCTGGAGCGTCATGCCAGCATGGGCTCTGGCAGCCACGTGGGCCAGCAGGAGGGTCCCGCTGCACAGCTGTGGGGTGAGGATAGACTGGGCGGTGATATCGGCCATTACAGGGGCCTCTTCTGCTGGCAAGAGTGTGACAGTAGCAAGTGGATGGACAGGCCTGTGTGTGAGGACGGAATGCAGGAGGGGCTCTTCTGCGGCTGGGTGTGGGGCCCTCCCCAGAAATGTGGAGACATGGCCAGGTAGCTGCATCATGTTGGCTAGTAGATTGGCCAGGGCTTCGAACTGAAGGACAATAACGGGGAGTAGCTGCCAGGCCCTGGGAGTGTCTGAGTGTAAGTGGAGATGGGTTTGGGGTCCCTGAGGAAAGCGTGCGAGCCGTCCCTTTATAGATACAGGTCATTGGGAGGTAGCCTGGTGAGGCCTGTGAGTGTCCAGGGTTCCCTTGGGTGCCTGGGGCTGACTGTGGCAGAAATCTGGGGAAGGCTGGAGAGAAGCTGGGAGACACAGGAGAGTCCCTGAAGGCAGGCGGTGAAGAGGTGAAAGAAATGGGGGAGGGTTGCAGTAAGGTCCGTGAGTTTGTAGGTGATACCTGGGTGTGGGAAGCTGACCCCAGGTGTAATGTGGAGATGGTTGGAGAGTAACTGAGAGAGACAGAAGAGTCCCTGAGGGCTGGGGGTGAGAACATGAGAGAGACTGGGGAGTAAGTCAGTGAAATTCGTGAGTTCGGTGTTGTGTCGTGGGTGCCTGGAACTGAGTCCAGCTGGAAAGCTGGAATCTAGAGAAGTTTTGAGAGTAGCTGAAAGAGACACAAGAGTCCCTGTGGGCTGAGGGCAAAGACCTGAGAGAGACCAGGGAGGACCTCCGTGAAGTCTGTGAGTCTGTAGGTGATTCCAGAGTGTGGGAGGCTGACTCCCTCTGAAATCTGGGCGTGGTGGTAGAGTAGCTGGGACAGACATGAGAGTCCCAGGGGGCTGGGGGTGAAGACATGAGAGAGACTGGGGAGTAACACAGTGAAACTGCTGAGTTTGTATGTAATTCCTGGGTGCCTGGAACGGACTCCTGCTGAAATGTGGGCGTGGTTGGAGAGTAGCTGGGACACACAGGAGAGTCCCTGAAGGCTGGAGGTGAAGACATGAGACAGACCGGGGAGTATCTCAGTGAAACTGGTGAGTTTGGGGTGACTCCGGGGTGCCAGGAACTGACTCCAGCTGAAATGTGGGGGTGGTTGGAGAGTAGCTGGGACAGACAGGAGAGTCCCTGAGGGCTGCTGAAGACATGAGAGAGACTGGAGAGTACTTGAGTGAAATTGGTGAGTTTGGTGGTGACTCCGGGGTGGAAGGAACTGCTTCGAGCTGAAATCTGGGCGTAGTTGGAGAGTAGCTGCGACAGACAGTAGAGTCCCTGAGGGCTGCTGAAGACATGAGAGAGACTGGAGAGTAATTGAGTGAAATTGGTGAGTTTGGTGGTGACTCCGGGATGCCTGGAACTGACTCCAGCTGAAATGTGGGCGTGGTTGGAGAGTAGCTGGGACAGACGGGAGAGTCCCTGATGGCTGGTGAAGACATGAGAGAGACTGGAGAGTAATTGAGTGAAATTGGTGAGTTTGGTGTTGATTCCGGGGTGCAAGGAACTGCTTCCAGCTGAAATGTGGGCGTGGTTGGAGAGTAGCTGGGACAGACCGGAGAGTCCCTGAGGGCTGGTGAAGACATGAGAGAGACTGGGGAGTAACGCAGTGAAATTGGTGAGTTTGGTGGTGATTTCTGGGTGCCTGCAACGGACTCCCGCTGAAATGTGGGCGTGGTTGGAGAGTAGCTGGGACAGACAGGAGAATCCCTGAGGGTTGGAGATAAAGACGTGCTAGAGACTGGGGAGTAACACAGTAAAAGTGGTGAGCTTGGTGGTGATCCCTGGGTTCCTGGATCTGACCCGCGCTGAAATGTGGGCGTGGTTGGAGAGTAGCTGGGACAGACAGGAGAGTCATTGGTGGCTGGGGGTGAGCTGCTGGATGATGGCAGTAAGAACATATGGTATATTATTGATGAATGGGGTGACTGTGAGGAATCTCCCGAGGAGGACACGGGAGAACACAATGACATGAGTGATTGTCCTGCTTGGTCAGGAGAGGGAAATGTAAAGTTGTGGAATTCTGTCGATGACGGATGTGAGAGTGGTGAAGCCCTGTGGGATGATGTAGAGTACTTCCACATCCCTTGTGAGGAGCTGCCCCTTGGGTCTGAGTTCCTGGGAGGGGAGAGGTAGATGCTGGGTGAGGCAGGCATGAATCTTGAGGTGTCAGGGCTGGGGGACCGCTCATATTCTCCCGAGACCTGTGAGTCTCTGTGGGACTCCTGGGTGCATGGGGCTGACTCCCGCAGGAACCTGGGGATGGCTTGAGAGTAACTGGGAGCCACAGGAGAGTCCCTGAGGCCTGGGGGTGAAGAGATGAAAGACACAGGGCAGGAGCACCGTGAGGCTCGTGAGTTTGTAGGTGATTCCTGGGTGTGGGGGGCTGACTCCAGCTGAAATCTGGGGTTGTTTGGAGAGTAGCTGGGAGACTCAGGAGACTCCCCGAGAGCTGGGGGTGAGCTGCTGGGTGATGGCAGTAGGAACATGTGGTATATTACTGATGAACGTGGTGACTCTGAAGAATCCTCAGAGGAGGACATGGGAGAGCCCAATGGCTTCATTGATTGCCCATCACAGAGAGGACAGGGACATGGGAGATTGTGGGATACTGGTGAAGACAGAGGTGAGTGTGGTGAAGCCCTAGGGGATGGTGAATGGTAGCTCCGGATCCCTGGTGAGGAGCTTCCTCTTAAGTCTGAGTTTCTGAGAGGGGAGAGGGAGAAGCTGGGTGAGGCTAGCATGGATCTTGGGGAGTCCGGGCTGGGGGACCGTTCATAAGAAGAGCCAGACAAGACCCTAGTGTTCTTAGGTGCAGACATGATTAGGAAACCTGCAGCTCCCAGGGACCCCTACTAATTTCCAAACCCGCAGAATGAAGGAGTGTGTGTGTGTGTGTGTGTGTGTGTGTGTGTGTGCACGTGTGTGTGTGTGTTTGTGTGTGTGGGGTGTGAGGTATGTGCTCCTTAAGAAAATGGAAATAAACCAACCAATGAGACAGACAGACAGACAGACAGACAGAGATTCACTTGCCCAAGTGTTCTGTCCTGTCCTCTGAATCCGCTTCCAAGTCACCAGACGCTGTGAGCTCCAAGTCCACGCAGAGTCCGCCAAACGCTCCGGCCGCTGCTCCGCTCTGCGAAGATCTGAGTACAGGCCAGCCAGGGTGGGTTTAAATAGCCTCGGGCACAACCTCGCAGCGGAAAGGGCGGAGCTTCACTCCTCCTTTCCATCAGTCACCCCCAACTTTCCCAGGCTACACCTCGTAGGAAACTGTTCTCCTGATTTGATTTCATGCGCCACCTTTGGGACAATCTGAGAGCTTACAAGTTTTCTTGACCAAAGGTATGATGAATTAAATGCACGGAAACACTGAAAACCAACTAGGGGTTCTGTGGTTCCCACGTTGTGGTTTTGACACCAGCAGCATCCTTGTCACCCTCAAACCCCGGAGATCCACAGATCTGTGTGGTAACAAGCCCTCCCCCTGACCCTGATGCATGGCAGTTGAAGAATTACCCGTGTAAGCGAAAAGACTTTGAAGAAGAGGTGGAGATAGGCGTTGTAGAAACATCCTTTTGCTCTGGAACCCCGTAGAGGCTTGGGAGCCAGTTGGGTGGAGCATTCGTTGGATGAGGGTGCTCGGGTTAGGAATATCAAGGTGTGGCTCCAGATAATTCCATCATCTAGTTAAGTTTCCAGTTATGCTAATCTGTTTTAAAATTCCGTTTGTGTAAATTCTTTTACTCAGACTGAGAATGGCAAAGCCTCAACCCCAATTTCCAGGGAGGGTTGAGAGCCTCAGGTGGGGTTGATGACCAATAGCCTATGGTTTAACCCATCATGCCTATAGAATGAGGTCTCCATAAAAACCCAAAAGGACTGGGTTTAGAGAGCTTCTGGATAACACTTCCTGGAAGGCAGTGCGCCCCTCCCCACATGCCGGGCCCAAAAGTTTTTTCTGAAGTTTTTGCAATATCCGCTAAAATACAGAAAATGGGAAATGTCAGTGTTTCCCTGCGTGCTGTGAGCTCTTCCAGCAAATGAATGCAACTAAAACTGGGAGTGGTGGAAACCTGATTTACAGCCAGTTGCTGAGAAGCACAGGTAAAACAACGTAGGGCTTCCCATTGTTATTAGTGTGGGAGGCCAGTCTTGCGGGACTCGGCCCTTTGGAATCTAATGCTATGTCCCGGTAGATAGCGTCACCGTTGAACTCGAAGCCACACGTATGTTGAGAACAATTTTTCTGGTCATCCGCTGCATGTCTTCTTTACAATACGTAATCAAATTCTTTATCCTGACCTTATGGCACCTGGGTCGAGAACCATGATTTGAACCAAAAATTGGTCTGTCACTTTCGGAGTTTGAAACTTTGTTTTGCCGTTAGCGGTTTGCTATTGCTTTCTCGTTCTCTTTGCTTTCGTTTTGTTTCTAAGTTCTGGGATACATGGGCAGGGTGTGCAGATTTGTTACTAAGGTAAACGTGTGCCATGGTGGTTTGCTGCACCTGTCAACCCATCACCTAGGTATTAAGCCCAGCATGCAGTAGCTGTTTTTCTTAACGCTCTGCCTCCCGAAAGGCCCCAGTGTGTGTTGTTCCCCTTCCTGTGTCCATGTGATCCCATTTTTCGGCTCCCATTATAAGTGAGAATGTGGCGTTTGGTTTTCTGTTCCTGGATTAGTTTGCTGAGGATAATGACTTCACATCACCAGTGTCTTTGTTTTTTATTATAAAGAGTAGTATTTTATTGAATAAGATTTACTTCCAGAAAAATAAGCTTTAATCTACCGTGAATGCCAGACTCTACAGCAGAAAGCAATTTTCTCAGTTTTCCACACACAAAGGTTCCTACTAAGTGAAAAAAGCCACAGAATTTCATACACAAATGTACTACTCTGTCTCAAAACATCTCACATAAGCATGCACTGTACTAATACCATTAGATCAGCTCTTCAGTCAGGTTAAAGAAGTATCCCTCTAATAACCGATTTTTATAATGTTATCCACATCCACGCCCAATCAGTCTGCCATTGTTAATGGTGTACAGCATTATTGAAGACAATGGAATTGATGGAGCCCATATCCACCGACAAACCGTGACTTATGTTGGTTTGATTTATGATTTTTCAACGTTATGCTGGGTTTATTGGAATATTAGATGCGTTTCTGAGATACACTGTGTTTATGAGTATTCGACCCGATACTCCAGAAACAGGTGTATAAAGAAAAACAGGTGTACCTAATTAAAATATACTTAGTGACCTGGGATAAACCAATAGATGCTTACAACTGATGGAGAACCATGAAAGAGAGATAGCGGTAAATAATCACAATAACACAATTTTCCAGCACCTGTTGAGGATTCCCCAAAAGGACGCAGGACGTAGGATGCACCTAAGGCATATGGAAGAGAGAGGGCAGAAGGAATAAGAGAGAAATAGGAGGAAGGAAGGAAGGAAGGAAGGAAGGAAGGAAGGAAGGAAGGAAGGAGAAAACACCCGGTGTTACTGAAACCACAAAATGCGGTTTCCCCCTGTGGGTAGGGCTGCAATGTGGATGAATCTTGAAAATATTGTGCTAAAAGTGTTATGTCAGTCATAAAAGCTCACGTATTGTGCAATTCCGTGTATAGGAAATGTCCACAATATGGAAATCTATGCATATGGGGTTGATCGCTCTATGCAGTTGTTACCTAGGGCTGAGGGTCAGGGAGAGGGTTTGAGACAGAATGAGGAGTGACTAATGTCCACAGGGTTTTTCTCTGGTCGGGGGTGGTAAAACCTTCTAAAATGGATTGCGAATTAAAATTGAATGTGCACAAGCACAAATATACTAAAATCCACTCAATTCATGACTTTTAATGGGGCAATTTTATGTGGCACACTCTCCTGGAGACCACGGCAGACATAGTGAGAGAGAAAAAGGTGAGTAAATCTCTGAAACGGAGGCAGAAACAGAGAGAATGAGAAGCCCTGTGAATGGAAGGTAGAGAGGAAAGGGAAAATGGTCCTATCTACAAATGACAGCTGTGAAACTGGGGTTCACATCAGCAGTGTCACTGCCGGGAAGGAGGGTCATGCGAGCCATGTCACCGGTAGTGTGGCCCGCAGGGATGCCGACATGCTGGAGCGTCATGCCAGCATGGGCTCTGGCAGCCACGTGGGCCAGCAGGAGGGTCCCGCTGCACAGCTGTGGGGTGAGGATAGACTGGGCGGTGATATCGGCCATTACAGGGGCCTCTTCTGCTGGCAAGAGTGTGACAGTAGCAAGTGGATGGACAGGCCTGTGTGTGAGGACGGAATGCAGGAGGGGCTCTTCTGCGGCTGGGTGTGGGGCCCTCCCCAGAAATGTGGAGACATGGCCAGGTAGCTGCATCATGTTGGCTAGTAGATTGGCCAGGGCTTCGAACTGAAGGACAATAACGGGGAGTAGCTGCCAGGCCCTGGGAGTGTCTGAGTGTAAGTGGAGATGGGTTTGGGGTCCCTGAGGAAAGCGTGCGAGCCGTCCCTTTATAGATACAGGTTATTGGGAGGTAGCCTGGTGAGGCCTGTGAGTGTCCAGGGTTCCCTTGGGTGCCTGGGGCTGACTGTGGCAGAAATCTGGGGAAGGCTGGAGAGAAGCTGGGAGACACAGGAGAGTCCCTGAAGGCAGGCGGTGAAGAGGTGAAAGAAATGGGGGAGGGTTGCAGTAAGGTCCGTGAGTTTGTAGGTGATACCTGGGTGTGGGAAGCTGACCCCAGGTGTAATGTGGAGATGGTTGGAGAGTAACTGAGAGAGACAGAAGAGTCCCTGAGGGCTGGGGGTGAGAACATGAGAGAGACTGGGGAGTAAGTCAGTGAAATTCGTGAGTTCGGTGTTGTGTCGTGGGTGCCTGGAACTGAGTCCAGCTGGAAAGCTGGAATCTAGAGAAGTTTTGAGAGTAGCTGAAAGAGACACAAGAGTCCCTGTGGGCTGAGGGCAAAGACCTGAGAGAGACCAGGGAGGACCTCCGTGAAGTCTGTGAGTCTGTAGGTGATTCCAGAGTGTGGGAGGCTGACTCCCTCTGAAATCTGGGCGTGGTGGTAGAGTAGCTGGGACAGACATGAGAGTCCCAGGGGGCTGGGGGTGAAGACATGAGAGAGACTGGGGAGTAACACAGTGAAACTGCTGAGTTTGTATGTAATTCCTGGGTGCCTGGAACGGACTCCTGCTGAAATGTGGGCGTGGTTGGAGAGTAGCTGGGACACACAGGAGAGTCCCTGAAGGCTGGAGGTGAAGACATGAGACAGACCGGGGAGTATCTCAGTGAAACTGGTGAGTTTGGGGTGACTCCGGGGTGCCAGGAACTGACTCCAGCTGAAATGTGGGGGTGGTTGGAGAGTAGCTGGGACAGACAGGAGAGTCCCTGAGGGCTGCTGAAGACATGAGAGAGACTGGAGAGTACTTGAGTGAAATTGGTGAGTTTGGTGGTGACTCCGGGGTGGAAGGAACTGCTTCGAGCTGAAATCTGGGCGTAGTTGGAGAGTAGCTGCGACAGACAGTAGAGTCCCTGAGGGCTGCTGAAGACATGAGAGAGACTGGAGAGTAATTGAGTGAAATTGGTGAGTTTGGTGGTGACTCCGGGATGCCTGGAACTGACTCCAGCTGAAATGTGGGCGTGGTTGGAGAGTAGCTGGGACAGACGGGAGAGTCCCTGATGGCTGGTGAAGACATGAGAGAGACTGGAGAGTAATTGAGTGAAATTGGTGAGTTTGGTGTTGATTCCGGGGTGCAAGGAACTGCTTCCAGCTGAAATGTGGGCGTGGTTGGAGAGTAGCTGGGACAGACCGGAGAGTCCCTGAGGGCTGGTGAAGACATGAGAGAGACTGGGGAGTAACGCAGTGAAATTGGTGAGTTTGGTGGTGATTTCTGGGTGCCTGCAACGGACTCCCGCTGAAATGTGGGCGTGGTTGGAGAGTAGCTGGGACAGACAGGAGAATCCCTGAGGGTTGGAGATAAAGACGTGCTAGAGACTGGGGAGTAACACAGTAAAAGTGGTGAGCTTGGTGGTGATCCCTGGGTTCCTGGATCTGACCGGCGCTGAAATGTGGGCGTGGTTGGAGAGTAGCTGGGACAGACAGGAGAGTCATTGGTGGCTGGGGGTGAGCTGCTGGATGATGGCAGTAAGAACATATGGTATATTATTGATGAATGGGGTGACTGTGAGGAATCTCCCGAGGAGGACACGGGAGAACACAATGACATGAGTGATTGTCCTGCTTGGTCAGGAGAGGGAAATGTAAAGTTGTGGAATTCTGTCGATGACGGATGTGAGAGTGGTGAAGCCCTGCGGGATGATGTAGAGTACTTCCACATCCCTTGTGAGGAGCTGCCCCTTGGGTCTGAGTTCCTGGTAGGGGAGAGGTAGATGCTGGGTGAGGCAGGCATGAATCTTGAGGTGTCAGGGCTGGGGGACCGCTCATATTCTCCCGAGACCTGTGAGTCTCTGTGGGACTCCTGGGTGCATGGGGCTGACTCCCGCAGGAACCTGGGGATGGCTTGAGAGTAACTGGGAGCCACAGGAGAGTCCCTGAGGCCTGGGGGTGAAGAGATGAAAGACACAGGGCAGGAGCACCGTGAGGCTCGTGAGTTTGTAGGTGATTCCTGGGTGTGGGGGGCTGACTCCAGCTGAAATCTGGGGTTGTTTGGAGAGTAGCTGGGAGACTCAGGAGACTCCCCGAGAGCTGGGGGTGAGCTGCTGGGTGATGGCAGTAGGAACATGTGGTATATTACTGATGAACGTGGTGACTCTGAAGAATCCTCAGAGGAGGACATGGGAGAGCCCAATGGCTTCATTGATTGCCCATCACAGAGAGGACAGGGACATGGGAGATTGTGGGATACTGGTGAAGACAGAGGTGAGTGTGGTGAAGCCCTAGGGGATGGTGAATGGTAGCTCCGGATCCCTGGTGAGGAGCTTCCTCTTAAGTCTGAGTTTCTGAGAGGGGAGAGGGAGAAGCTGGGTGAGGCTAGCATGGATCTTGGGGAGTCCGGGCTGGGGGACCGTTCATAAGAAGAGCCAGACAAGACCCTAGTGTTCTTAGGTGCAGACATGATTAGGAAACCTGCAGCTCCCAGGGACCCCTACTAATTTCCAAACCCGCAGAATGAAGGAGTGTGTGTGTGTGTGTGTGTGTGTGTGTGTGTGTGCGTGTGTGTGTGTGTTTGTGTGTGTGGGGTGTGAGGTATGTGCTCCTTAAGAAAATGGAAATAAACCAACCAATGAGACAGACAGACAGACAGACAGACAGAGATTCACTTGCCCAAGTGTTCTGTCCTGTCCTCTGAATCCGCTTCCAAGTCACCAGACGCTGTGAGCTCCAAGTCCACGCAGAGTCCGCCAAACGCTCCGGCCGCTGCTCCGCTCTGCGAAGATCTGAGTACAGGCCAGCCAGGGTGGGTTTAAATAGCCTCGGGCACAACCTCGCAGCGGAAAGGGCGGAGCTTCACTCCTCCTTTCCATCAGTCACCCCCAACTTTCCCAGGCTACACCTCGTAGGAAACTGTTCTCCTGATTTGATTTCATGCGCCACCTTTGGGACAATCTGAGAGCTTACAAGTTTTCTTGACCAAAGGTATGATGAATTAAATGCACGGAAACACTGAAAACCAACTAGGGGTTCTGTGGTTCCCACGTTGTGGTTTTGACACCAGCAGCATCCTTGTCACCCTCAAACCCCGGAGATCCACAGATCTGTGTGGTAACAAGCCCTCCCCCTGACCCTGATGCATGGCAGTTGAAGAATTACCCGTGTAAGCGAAAAGACTTTGAAGAAGAGGTGGAGATAGGCGTTGTAGAAACATCCTTTTGCTCTGGAACCCCGTAGAGGCTTGGGAGCCAGTTGGGTGGAGCATTCGTTGGATGAGGGTGCTCGGGTTAGGAATATCAAGGTGTGGCTCCAGATAATTCCATCATCTAGTTAAGTTTCCAGTTATGCTAATCTGTTTTAAAATTCCGTTTGTGTAAATTCTTTTACTCAGACTGAGAATGGCAAAGCCTCAACCCCAATTTCCAGGGAGGGTTGAGAGCCTCAGGTGGGGTTGATGACCAATAGCCTATGGTTTAACCCATCATGCCTATAGAATGAGGTCTCCATAAAAACCCAAAAGGACTGGGTTTAGAGAGCTTCTGGATAACACTTCCTGGAAGGCAGTGCGCCCCTCCCCACATGCCGGGCCCAAAAGTTTTTTCTGAAGTTTTTGCAATATCCGCTAAAATACAGAAAATGGGAAATGTCAGTGTTTCCCTGCGTGCTGTGAGCTCTTCCAGCAAATGAATGCAACTAAAACTGGGAGTGGTGGAAACCTGATTTACAGCCAGTTGCTGAGAAGCACAGGTAAAACAACGTAGGGCTTCCCATTGTTATTAGTGTGGGAGGCCAGTCTTGCGGGACTCGGCCCTTTGGAATCTAATGCTATGTCCCGGTAGATAGCGTCACCGTTGAACTCGAAGCCACACGTATGTTGAGAACAATTTTTCTGGTCATCCGCTGCATGTCTTCTTTACAATACGTAATCAAATTCTTTATCCTGACCTTATGGCACCTGGGTCGAGAACCATGATTTGAACCAAAAATTGGTCTGTCACTTTCGGAGTTTGAAACTTTGTTTTGCCGTTAGCGGTTTGCTATTGCTTTCTCGTTCTCTTTGCTTTCGTTTTGTTTCTAAGTTCTGGGATACATGGGCAGGGTGTGCAGATTTGTTACTAAGGTAAACGTGTGCCATGGTGGTTTGCTGCACCTGTCAACCCATCACCTAGGTATTAAGCCCAGCATGCAGTAGCTGTTTTTCTTAATGCTCTGCCTCCCGAAAGGCCCCAGTGTGTGTTGTTCCCCTTCCTGTGTCCATGTGATCCCATTTTTCGGCTCCCATTATAAGTGAGAATGTGGCATTTGGTTTTCTGTTCCTGGATTAGTTTGCTGAGGATAATGACTTCACATCACCAGTGTCTTTGTTTTTTATTATAAAGAGTAGTATTTTATTGAATAAGATTTACTTCCAGAAAAATAAGCTTTAATCTACCGTGAATGCCAGACTCTACAGCAGAAAGCAATTTTCTCAGTTTTCCACACACAAAGGTTCCTACTAAGTGAAAAAAGCCACAGAATTTCATACACAAATGTACTACTCTGTCTCAAAACATCTCACATAAGCATGCACTGTACTAATACCATTAGATCAGCTCTTCAGTCAGGTTAAAGAAGTATCCCTCTAATAACCGATTTTTATAATGTTATCCACATCCACGCCCAATCAGTCTGCCATTGTTAATGGTGTACAGCATTATTGAAGACAATGGAATTGATGGAGCCCATATCCACCGACAAACCGTGACTTATGTTGGTTTGATTTATGATTTTTCAACGTTATGCTGGGTTTATTGGAATATTAGATGCGTTTCTGAGATACACTGTGTTTATGAGTATTCGACCCGATACTCCAGAAACAGGTGTATAAAGAAAAACAGGTGTACCTAATTAAAATATACTTAGTGACCTGGGATAAACCAATAGATGCTTACAACTGATGGAGAACCATGAAAGAGAGATAGCGGTAAATAATCACAATAACACAATTTTCCAGCACCTGTTGAGGATTCCCCAAAAGGACGCAGGACGTAGGATGCACCTAAGGCATATGGAAGAGAGAGGGCAGAAGGAATAAGAGAGAAATAGGAGGAAGGAAGGAAGGAAGGAAGGAAGGAAGGAAGGAAGGAAGGAAGGAAGGAGAAAACACCCGGTGTTACTGAAACCACAAAATGCGGTTTCCCCCTGTGGGTAGGGCTGCAATGTGGATGAATCTTGAAAATATTGTGCTAAAAGTGTTATGTCAGTCATAAAAGCTCACGTATTGTGCAATTCCGTGTATAGGAAATGTCCACAATATGGAAATCTATGCATATGGGGTTGATCGCTCTATGCAGTTGTTACCTAGGGCTGAGGGTCAGGGAGAGGGTTTGAGACAGAATGAGGAGTGACTAATGTCCACAGGGTTTTTCTCTGGTCGGGGGTGGTAAAACCTTCTAAAATGGATTGCGAATTAAAATTGAATGTGCACAAGCACAAATATACTAAAATCCACTCAATTCATGACTTTTAATGGGGCAATTTTATGTGGCACACTCTCCTGGAGACCACGGCAGACATAGTGAGAGAGAAAAAGGTGAGTAAATCTCTGAAACGGAGGCAGAAACAGAGAGAATGAGAAGCCCTGTGAATGGAAGGTAGAGAGGAAAGGGAAAATGGTCCTATCTACAAATGACAGCTGTGAAACTGGGGTTCACATCAGCAGTGTCACTGCCGGGAAGGAGGGTCATGCGAGCCATGTCACCGGTAGTGTGGCCCGCAGGGATGCCGACATGCTGGAGCGTCATGCCAGCATGGGCTCTGGCAGCCACGTGGGCCAGCAGGAGGGTCCCGCTGCACAGCTGTGGGGTGAGGATAGACTGGGCGGTGATATCGGCCATTACAGGGGCCTCTTCTGCTGGCAAGAGTGTGACAGTAGCAAGTGGATGGACAGGCCTGTGTGTGAGGACGGAATGCAGGAGGGGCTCTTCTGCGGCTGGGTGTGGGGCCCTCCCCAGAAATGTGGAGACATGGCCAGGTAGCTGCATCATGTTGGCTAGTAGATTGGCCAGGGCTTCGAACTGAAGGACAATAACGGGGAGTAGCTGCCAGGCCCTGGGAGTGTCTGAGTGTAAGTGGAGATGGGTTTGGGGTCCCTGAGGAAAGCGTGCGAGCCGTCCCTTTATAGATACAGGTTATTGGGAGGTAGCCTGGTGAGGCCTGTGAGTGTCCAGGGTTCCCTTGGGTGCCTGGGGCTGACTGTGGCAGAAATCTGGGGAAGGCTGGAGAGAAGCTGGGAGACACAGGAGAGTCCCTGAAGGCAGGCGGTGAAGAGGTGAAAGAAATGGGGGAGGGTTGCAGTAAGGTCCGTGAGTTTGTAGGTGATACCTGGGTGTGGGAAGCTGACCCCAGGTGTAATGTGGAGATGGTTGGAGAGTAACTGAGAGAGACAGAAGAGTCCCTGAGGGCTGGGGGTGAGAACATGAGAGAGACTGGGGAGTAAGTCAGTGAAATTCGTGAGTTCGGTGTTGTGTCGTGGGTGCCTGGAACTGAGTCCAGCTGGAAAGCTGGAATCTAGAGAAGTTTTGAGAGTAGCTGAAAGAGACACAAGAGTCCCTGTGGGCTGAGGGCAAAGACCTGAGAGAGACCAGGGAGGACCTCCGTGAAGTCTGTGAGTCTGTAGGTGATTCCAGAGTGTGGGAGGCTGACTCCCTCTGAAATCTGGGCGTGGTGGTAGAGTAGCTGGGACAGACATGAGAGTCCCAGGGGGCTGGGGGTGAAGACATGAGAGAGACTGGGGAGTAACACAGTGAAACTGCTGAGTTTGTATGTAATTCCTGGGTGCCTGGAACGGACTCCTGCTGAAATGTGGGCGTGGTTGGAGAGTAGCTGGGACACACAGGAGAGTCCCTGAAGGCTGGAGGTGAAGACATGAGACAGACCGGGGAGTATCTCAGTGAAACTGGTGAGTTTGGGGTGACTCCGGGGTGCCAGGAACTGACTCCAGCTGAAATGTGGGGGTGGTTGGAGAGTAGCTGGGACAGACAGGAGAGTCCCTGAGGGCTGCTGAAGACATGAGAGAGACTGGAGAGTACTTGAGTGAAATTGGTGAGTTTGGTGGTGACTCCGGGGTGGAAGGAACTGCTTCGAGCTGAAATCTGGGCGTAGTTGGAGAGTAGCTGCGACAGACAGTAGAGTCCCTGAGGGCTGCTGAAGACATGAGAGAGACTGGAGAGTAATTGAGTGAAATTGGTGAGTTTGGTGGTGACTCCGGGATGCCTGGAACTGACTCCAGCTGAAATGTGGGCGTGGTTGGAGAGTAGCTGGGACAGACGGGAGAGTCCCTGATGGCTGGTGAAGACATGAGAGAGACTGGAGAGTAATTGAGTGAAATTGGTGAGTTTGGTGTTGATTCCGGGGTGCAAGGAACTGCTTCCAGCTGAAATGTGGGCGTGGTTGGAGAGTAGCTGGGACAGACCGGAGAGTCCCTGAGGGCTGGTGAAGACATGAGAGAGACTGGGGAGTAACGCAGTGAAATTGGTGAGTTTGGTGGTGATTTCTGGGTGCCTGCAACGGACTCCCGCTGAAATGTGGGCGTGGTTGGAGAGTAGCTGGGACAGACAGGAGAATCCCTGAGGGTTGGAGATAAAGACGTGCTAGAGACTGGGGAGTAACACAGTAAAAGTGGTGAGCTTGGTGGTGATCCCTGGGTTCCTGGATCTGACCGGCGCTGAAATGTGGGCGTGGTTGGAGAGTAGCTGGGACAGACAGGAGAGTCATTGGTGGCTGGGGGTGAGCTGCTGGATGATGGCAGTAAGAACATATGGTATATTATTGATGAATGGGGTGACTGTGAGGAATCTCCCGAGGAGGACACGGGAGAACACAATGACATGAGTGATTGTCCTGCTTGGTCAGGAGAGGGAAATGTAAAGTTGTGGAATTCTGTCGATGACGGATGTGAGAGTGGTGAAGCCCTGCGGGATGATGTAGAGTACTTCCACATCCCTTGTGAGGAGCTGCCCCTTGGGTCTGAGTTCCTGGTAGGGGAGAGGTAGATGCTGGGTGAGGCAGGCATGAATCTTGAGGTGTCAGGGCTGGGGGACCGCTCATATTCTCCCGAGACCTGTGAGTCTCTGTGGGACTCCTGGGTGCATGGGGCTGACTCCCGCAGGAACCTGGGGATGGCTTGAGAGTAACTGGGAGCCACAGGAGAGTCCCTGAGGCCTGGGGGTGAAGAGATGAAAGACACAGGGCAGGAGCACCGTGAGGCTCGTGAGTTTGTAGGTGATTCCTGGGTGTGGGGGGCTGACTCCAGCTGAAATCTGGGGTTGTTTGGAGAGTAGCTGGGAGACTCAGGAGACTCCCCGAGAGCTGGGGGTGAGCTGCTGGGTGATGGCAGTAGGAACATGTGGTATATTACTGATGAACGTGGTGACTCTGAAGAATCCTCAGAGGAGGACATGGGAGAGCCCAATGGCTTCATTGATTGCCCATCACAGAGAGGACAGGGACATGGGAGATTGTGGGATACTGGTGAAGACAGAGGTGAGTGTGGTGAAGCCCTAGGGGATGGTGAATGGTAGCTCCGGATCCCTGGTGAGGAGCTTCCTCTTAAGTCTGAGTTTCTGAGAGGGGAGAGGGAGAAGCTGGGTGAGGCTAGCATGGATCTTGGGGAGTCCGGGCTGGGGGACCGTTCATAAGAAGAGCCAGACAAGACCCTAGTGTTCTTAGGTGCAGACATGATTAGGAAACCTGCAGCTCCCAGGGACCCCTACTAATTTCCAAACCCGCAGAATGAAGGAGTGTGTGTGTGTGTGTGTGTGTGTGTGTGTGTGTGCGTGTGTGTGTGTGTTTGTGTGTGTGGGGTGTGAGGTATGTGCTCCTTAAGAAAATGGAAATAAACCAACCAATGAGACAGACAGACAGACAGACAGACAGAGATTCACTTGCCCAAGTGTTCTGTCCTGTCCTCTGAATCCGCTTCCAAGTCACCAGACGCTGTGAGCTCCAAGTCCACGCAGAGTCCGCCAAACGCTCCGGCCGCTGCTCCGCTCTGCGAAGATCTGAGTACAGGCCAGCCAGGGTGGGTTTAAATAGCCTCGGGCACAACCTCGCAGCGGAAAGGGCGGAGCTTCACTCCTCCTTTCCATCAGTCACCCCCAACTTTCCCAGGCTACACCTCGTAGGAAACTGTTCTCCTGATTTGATTTCATGCGCCACCTTTGGGACAATCTGAGAGCTTACAAGTTTTCTTGACCAAAGGTATGATGAATTAAATGCACGGAAACACTGAAAACCAACTAGGGGTTCTGTGGTTCCCACGTTGTGGTTTTGACACCAGCAGCATCCTTGTCACCCTCAAACCCCGGAGATCCACAGATCTGTGTGGTAACAAGCCCTCCCCCTGACCCTGATGCATGGCAGTTGAAGAATTACCCGTGTAAGCGAAAAGACTTTGAAGAAGAGGTGGAGATAGGCGTTGTAGAAACATCCTTTTGCTCTGGAACCCCGTAGAGGCTTGGGAGCCAGTTGGGTGGAGCATTCGTTGGATGAGGGTGCTCGGGTTAGGAATATCAAGGTGTGGCTCCAGATAATTCCATCATCTAGTTAAGTTTCCAGTTATGCTAATCTGTTTTAAAATTCCGTTTGTGTAAATTCTTTTACTCAGACTGAGAATGGCAAAGCCTCAACCCCAATTTCCAGGGAGGGTTGAGAGCCTCAGGTGGGGTTGATGACCAATAGCCTATGGTTTAACCCATCATGCCTATAGAATGAGGTCTCCATAAAAACCCAAAAGGACTGGGTTTAGAGAGCTTCTGGATAACACTTCCTGGAAGGCAGTGCGCCCCTCCCCACATGCCGGGCCCAAAAGTTTTTTCTGAAGTTTTTGCAATATCCGCTAAAATACAGAAAATGGGAAATGTCAGTGTTTCCCTGCGTGCTGTGAGCTCTTCCAGCAAATGAATGCAACTAAAACTGGGAGTGGTGGAAACCTGATTTACAGCCAGTTGCTGAGAAGCACAGGTAAAACAACGTAGGGCTTCCCATTGTTATTAGTGTGGGAGGCCAGTCTTGCGGGACTCGGCCCTTTGGAATCTAATGCTATGTCCCGGTAGATAGCGTCACCGTTGAACTCGAAGCCACACGTATGTTGAGAACAATTTTTCTGGTCATCCGCTGCATGTCTTCTTTACAATACGTAATCAAATTCTTTATCCTGACCTTATGGCACCTGGGTCGAGAACCATGATTTGAACCAAAAATTGGTCTGTCACTTTCGGAGTTTGAAACTTTGTTTTGCCGTTAGCGGTTTGCTATTGCTTTCTCGTTCTCTTTGCTTTCGTTTTGTTTCTAAGTTCTGGGATACATGGGCAGGGTGTGCAGATTTGTTACTAAGGTAAACGTGTGCCATGGTGGTTTGCTGCACCTGTCAACCCATCACCTAGGTATTAAGCCCAGCATGCAGTAGCTGTTTTTCTTAATGCTCTGCCTCCCGAAAGGCCCCAGTGTGTGTTGTTCCCCTTCCTGTGTCCATGTGATCCCATTTTTCGGCTCCCATTATAAGTGAGAATGTGGCATTTGGTTTTCTGTTCCTGGATTAGTTTGCTGAGGATAATGACTTCACATCACCAGTGTCTTTGTTTTTTATTATAAAGAGTAGTATTTTATTGAATAAGATTTACTTCCAGAAAAATAAGCTTTAATCTACCGTGAATGCCAGACTCTACAGCAGAAAGCAATTTTCTCAGTTTTCCACACACAAAGGTTCCTACTAAGTGAAAAAAGCCACAGAATTTCATACACAAATGTACTACTCTGTCTCAAAACATCTCACATAAGCATGCACTGTACTAATACCATTAGATCAGCTCTTCAGTCAGGTTAAAGAAGTATCCCTCTAATAACCGATTTTTATAATGTTATCCACATCCACGCCCAATCAGTCTGCCATTGTTAATGGTGTACAGCATTATTGAAGACAATGGAATTGATGGAGCCCATATCCACCGACAAACCGTGACTTATGTTGGTTTGATTTATGATTTTTCAACGTTATGCTGGGTTTATTGGAATATTAGATGCGTTTCTGAGATACACTGTGTTTATGAGTATTCGACCCGATACTCCAGAAACAGGTGTATAAAGAAAAACAGGTGTACCTAATTAAAATATACTTAGTGACCTGGGATAAACCAATAGATGCTTACAACTGATGGAGAACCATGAAAGAGAGATAGCGGTAAATAATCACAATAACACAATTTTCCAGCACCTGTTGAGGATTCCCCAAAAGGACGCAGGACGTAGGATGCACCTAAGGCATATGGAAGAGAGAGGGCAGAAGGAATAAGAGAGAAATAGGAGGAAGGAAGGAAGGAAGGAAGGAAGGAAGGAAGGAAGGAAGGAAGGAAGGAGAAAACACCCGGTGTTACTGAAACCACAAAATGCGGTTTCCCCCTGTGGGTAGGGCTGCAATGTGGATGAATCTTGAAAATATTGTGCTAAAAGTGTTATGTCAGTCATAAAAGCTCACGTATTGTGCAATTCCGTGTATAGGAAATGTCCACAATATGGAAATCTATGCATATGGGGTTGATCGCTCTATGCAGTTGTTACCTAGGGCTGAGGGTCAGGGAGAGGGTTTGAGACAGAATGAGGAGTGACTAATGTCCACAGGGTTTTTCTCTGGTCGGGGGTGGTAAAACCTTCTAAAATGGATTGCGAATTAAAATTGAATGTGCACAAGCACAAATATACTAAAATCCACTCAATTCATGACTTTTAATGGGGCAATTTTATGTGGCACACTCTCCTGGAGACCACGGCAGACATAGTGAGAGAGAAAAAGGTGAGTAAATCTCTGAAACGGAGGCAGAAACAGAGAGAATGAGAAGCCCTGTGAATGGAAGGTAGAGAGGAAAGGGAAAATGGTCCTATCTACAAATGACAGCTGTGAAACTGGGGTTCACATCAGCAGTGTCACTGCCGGGAAGGAGGGTCATGCGAGCCATGTCACCGGTAGTGTGGCCCGCAGGGATGCCGACATGCTGGAGCGTCATGCCAGCATGGGCTCTGGCAGCCACGTGGGCCTGCAGGAGGGTCCCGCTGCACAGCTGTGGGGTGAGGATAGACTGGGCGGTGATATCGGCCATTACAGGGGCCTCTTCTGCTGGCAAGAGTGTGACAGTAGCAAGTGGATGGACAGGCCTGTGTGTGAGGACGGAATGCAGGAGGGGCTCTTCTGCGGCTGGGTGTGGGGCCCTCCCCAGAAATGTGGAGACATGGCCAGGTAGCTGCATCATGTTGGCTAGTAGATTGGCCAGGGCTTCGAACTGAAGGACAATAACGGGGAGTAGCTGCCAGGCCCTGGGAGTGTCTGAGTGTAAGTGGAGATGGGTTTGGGGTCCCTGAGGAAAGCGTGCGAGCCGTCCCTTTATAGATACAGGTCATTGGGAGGTAGCCTGGTGAGGCCTGTGAGTGTCCAGGGTTCCCTTGGGTGCCTGGGGCTGACTGTGGCAGAAATCTGGGGAAGGCTGGAGAGAAGCTGGGAGACACAGGAGAGTCCCTGAAGGCAGGCGGTGAAGAGGTGAAAGAAATGGGGGAGGGTTGCAGTAAGGTCCGTGAGTTTGTAGGTGATACCTGGGTGTGGGAAGCTGACCCCAGGTGTAATGTGGAGATGGTTGGAGAGTAACTGAGAGAGACAGAAGAGTCCCTGAGGGCTGGGGGTGAGAACATGAGAGAGACTGGGGAGTAAGTCAGTGAAATTCGTGAGTTCGGTGTTGTGTCGTGGGTGCCTGGAACTGAGTCCAGCTGGAAAGCTGGAATCTAGAGAAGTTTTGAGAGTAGCTGAAAGAGACACAAGAGTCCCTGTGGGCTGAGGGCAAAGACCTGAGAGAGACCAGGGAGGACCTCCGTGAAGTCTGTGAGTCTGTAGGTGATTCCAGAGTGTGGGAGGCTGACTCCCTCTGAAATCTGGGCGTGGTGGTAGAGTAGCTGGGACAGACATGAGAGTCCCAGGGGGCTGGGGGTGAAGACATGAGAGAGACTGGGGAGTAACACAGTGAAACTGCTGAGTTTGTATGTAATTCCTGGGTGCCTGGAACGGACTCCTGCTGAAATGTGGGCGTGGTTGGAGAGTAGCTGGGACACACAGGAGAGTCCCTGAAGGCTGGAGGTGAAGACATGAGACAGACCGGGGAGTATCTCAGTGAAACTGGTGAGTTTGGGGTGACTCCGGGGTGCCAGGAACTGACTCCAGCTGAAATGTGGGGGTGGTTGGAGAGTAGCTGGGACAGACAGGAGAGTCCCTGAGGGCTGCTGAAGACATGAGAGAGACTGGAGAGTACTTGAGTGAAATTGGTGAGTTTGGTGGTGACTCCGGGGTGGAAGGAACTGCTTCGAGCTGAAATCTGGGCGTAGTTGGAGAGTAGCTGCGACAGACAGTAGAGTCCCTGAGGGCTGCTGAAGACATGAGAGAGACTGGAGAGTAATTGAGTGAAATTGGTGAGTTTGGTGGTGACTCCGGGATGCCTGGAACTGACTCCAGCTGAAATGTGGGCGTGGTTGGAGAGTAGCTGGGACAGACGGGAGAGTCCCTGATGGCTGGTGAAGACATGAGAGAGACTGGAGAGTAATTGAGTGAAATTGGTGAGTTTGGTGTTGATTCCGGGGTGCAAGGAACTGCTTCCAGCTGAAATGTGGGCGTGGTTGGAGAGTAGCTGGGACAGACCGGAGAGTCCCTGAGGGCTGGTGAAGACATGAGAGAGACTGGGGAGTAACGCAGTGAAATTGGTGAGTTTGGTGGTGATTTCTGGGTGCCTGCAACGGACTCCCGCTGAAATGTGGGCGTGGTTGGAGAGTAGCTGGGACAGACAGGAGAATCCCTGAGGGTTGGAGATAAAGACGTGCTAGAGACTGGGGAGTAACACAGTAAAAGTGGTGAGCTTGGTGGTGATCCCTGGGTTCCTGGATCTGACCGGCGCTGAAATGTGGGCGTGGTTGGAGAGTAGCTGGGACAGACAGGAGAGTCATTGGTGGCTGGGGGTGAGCTGCTGGATGATGGCAGTAAGAACATATGGTATATTATTGATGAATGGGGTGACTGTGAGGAATCTCCCGAGGAGGACACGGGAGAACACAATGACATGAGTGATTGTCCTGCTTGGTCAGGAGAGGGAAATGTAAAGTTGTGGAATTCTGTCGATGACGGATGTGAGAGTGGTGAAGCCCTGCGGGATGATGTAGAGTACTTCCACATCCCTTGTGAGGAGCTGCCCCTTGGGTCTGAGTTCCTGGTAGGGGAGAGGTAGATGCTGGGTGAGGCAGGCATGAATCTTGAGGTGTCAGGGCTGGGGGACCGCTCATATTCTCCCGAGACCTGTGAGTCTCTGTGGGACTCCTGGGTGCATGGGGCTGACTCCCGCAGGAACCTGGGGATGGCTTGAGAGTAACTGGGAGCCACAGGAGAGTCCCTGAGGCCTGGGGGTGAAGAGATGAAAGACACAGGGCAGGAGCACCGTGAGGCTCGTGAGTTTGTAGGTGATTCCTGGGTGTGGGGGGCTGACTCCAGCTGAAATCTGGGGTTGTTTGGAGAGTAGCTGGGAGACTCAGGAGACTCCCCGAGAGCTGGGGGTGAGCTGCTGGGTGATGGCAGTAGGAACATGTGGTATATTACTGATGAACGTGGTGACTCTGAAGAATCCTCAGAGGAGGACATGGGAGAGCCCAATGGCTTCATTGATTGCCCATCACAGAGAGGACAGGGACATGGGAGATTGTGGGATACTGGTGAAGACAGAGGTGAGTGTGGTGAAGCCCTAGGGGATGGTGAATGGTAGCTCCGGATCCCTGGTGAGGAGCTTCCTCTTAAGTCTGAGTTTCTGAGAGGGGAGAGGGAGAAGCTGGGTGAGGCTAGCATGGATCTTGGGGAGTCCGGGCTGGGGGACCGTTCATAAGAAGAGCCAGACAAGACCCTAGTGTTCTTAGGTGCAGACATGATTAGGAAACCTGCAGCTCCCAGGGACCCCTACTAATTTCCAAACCCGCAGAATGAAGGAGTGTGTGTGTGTGTGTGTGTGTGTGTGTGTGTGTGTGTGCGTGTGTGTGTGTGTTTGTGTGTGTGGGGTGTGAGGTATGTGCTCCTTAAGAAAATGGAAATAAACCAACCAATGAGACAGACAGACAGACAGACAGACAGAGATTCACTTGCCCAAGTGTTCTGTCCTGTCCTCTGAATCCGCTTCCAAGTCACCAGACGCTGTGAGCTCCAAGTCCACGCAGAGTCCGCCAAACGCTCCGGCCGCTGCTCCGCTCTGCGAAGATCTGAGTACAGGCCAGCCAGGGTGGGTTTAAATAGCCTCGGGCACAACCTCGCAGCGGAAAGGGCGGAGCTTCACTCCTCCTTTCCATCAGTCACCCCCAACTTTCCCAGGCTACACCTCGTAGGAAACTGTTCTCCTGATTTGATTTCATGCGCCACCTTTGGGACAATCTGAGAGCTTACAAGTTTTCTTGACCAAAGGTATGATGAATTAAATGCACGGAAACACTGAAAACCAACTAGGGGTTCTGTGGTTCCCACGTTGTGGTTTTGACACCAGCAGCATCCTTGTCACCCTCAAACCCCGGAGATCCACAGATCTGTGTGGTAACAAGCCCTCCCCCTGACCCTGATGCATGGCAGTTGAAGAATTACCCGTGTAAGCGAAAAGACTTTGAAGAAGAGGTGGAGATAGGCGTTGTAGAAACATCCTTTTGCTCTGGAACCCCGTAGAGGCTTGGGAGCCAGTTGGGTGGAGCATTCGTTGGATGAGGGTGCTCGGGTTAGGAATATCAAGGTGTGGCTCCAGATAATTCCATCATCTAGTTAAGTTTCCAGTTATGCTAATCTGTTTTAAAATTCCGTTTGTGTAAATTCTTTTACTCAGACTGAGAATGGCAAAGCCTCAACCCCAATTTCCAGGGAGGGTTGAGAGCCTCAGGTGGGGTTGATGACCAATAGCCTATGGTTTAACCCATCATGCCTATAGAATGAGGTCTCCATAAAAACCCAAAAGGACTGGGTTTAGAGAGCTTCTGGATAACACTTCCTGGAAGGCAGTGCGCCCCTCCCCACATGCCGGGCCCAAAAGTTTTTTCTGAAGTTTTTGCAATATCCGCTAAAATACAGAAAATGGGAAATGTCAGTGTTTCCCTGCGTGCTGTGAGCTCTTCCAGCAAATGAATGCAACTAAAACTGGGAGTGGTGGAAACCTGATTTACAGCCAGTTGCTGAGAAGCACAGGTAAAACAACGTAGGGCTTCCCATTGTTATTAGTGTGGGAGGCCAGTCTTGCGGGACTCGGCCCTTTGGAATCTAATGCTATGTCCCGGTAGATAGCGTCACCGTTGAACTCGAAGCCACACGTATGTTGAGAACAATTTTTCTGGTCATCCGCTGCATGTCTTCTTTACAATACGTAATCAAATTCTTTATCCTGACCTTATGGCACCTGGGTCGAGAACCATGATTTGAACCAAAAATTGGTCTGTCACTTTCGGAGTTTGAAACTTTGTTTTGCCGTTAGCGGTTTGCTATTGCTTTCTCGTTCTCTTTGCTTTCGTTTTGTTTCTAAGTTCTGGGATACATGGGCAGGGTGTGCAGATTTGTTACTAAGGTAAACGTGTGCCATGGTGGTTTGCTGCACCTGTCAACCCATCACCTAGGTATTAAGCCCAGCATGCAGTAGCTGTTTTTCTTAACGCTCTGCCTCCCGAAAGGCCCCAGTGTGTGTTGTTCCCCTTCCTGTGTCCATGTGATCCCATTTTTCGGCTCCCATTATAAGTGAGAATGTGGCGTTTGGTTTTCTGTTCCTGGATTAGTTTGCTGAGGATAATGACTTCACATCACCAGTGTCTTTGTTTTTTATTATAAAGAGTAGTATTTTATTGAATAAGATTACTTCCAGAAAAATAAGCTTTAATCTACCGTGAATGCCAGACTCTACAGCAGAAAGCAATTTTCTCAGTTTTCCACACACAAAGGTTCCTACTAAGTGAGAAAAGCCACAGAATTTCATACACAAATGTACTACTCTGTCTCAAAACATCTCACATAAGCATGCACTGTACTAATACCATTAGATCAGCTCTTCAGTCAGGTTAAAGAAGTATCCCTCTAATAACCGATTTTTATAATGTTATCCACATCCACGCCCAATCAGTCTGCCATTGTTAATGGTGTACAGCATTATTGAAGACAATGGAATTGATGGAGCCCATATCCACCGACAAACCGTGACTTATGTTGGTTTGATTTATGATTTTTCAACGTTATGCTGGGTTTATTGGAATATTAGATGCGTTTCTGAGATTCACTGTGTTTATGAGTATGCGACCCGATACTCCAGAAACAGGTGTATAAAGAAAAACAGGTGTACCTAATTAAAATATACTTAGTGACCTGGGATAAACCAATAGATGCTTACAACTGATGGAGAACCATGAAAGAGAGATAGCGGTAAATAATCACAATAACACAATTTTCCAGCACCTGTTGAGGATTCCCCAAAAGGACGCAGGACGTAGGATGCACCTAAGGCATATGGAAGAGAGAGGGCAGAAGGAATAAGAGAGAAATAGGAGGAAGGAAGGAAGGAAGGAGGGAAGGAAGCAAGGAAGGAAGGAAGGAAGGAAGGAAGGAAAGACGGAAGGAAGGAGAAAACACCCGGTGTTACTGAAACCACAAAATGCGGTTTCCCCCTGTGGGTAGGGCTGCAATGTGGATGAATCTTGAAAATATTGTGCTAAAAGTGTTATGTCAGTCACAAAACTCACGTATTGTGCAATTCCGTTTATAGGAAATGTCCACAATATGGAAATCTATGCATATGGGGTTGATCGCTCTATGCAGTTGTTACCTAGGGCTGAGGGTCAGGGAGAGGGTTTGAGACAGAATGAGGAGTGACTAATGTCCACAGGGTTTTTCTCTGGTCGGGGGTGGTAAAACCTTCTAAAATGGATTGCGAATTAAAATTGAATGTGCACAAGCACAAATATACTAAAATCCACTCAATTCATGACTTTTAATGGGGCAATTTTATGTGGCACACTCTTCTGGAGACCACGGCAGACATAGTGAGAGAGAAAAAGGTGAGTAAATCTCTGAAACGGAGGCAGAAACAGAGAGAATGAGAAGCCCTGTGAATGGAAGGTAGAGAGAAAAGGGAAAATGTTCCTATTTACAAATGACAGCTGTGAAACTGGGGTACACATCGGCAGTGTCACTGCCAGGAAGGAAGGTCATGCGAGCCATGTCACCGGTAGTGTGGCCCGCAGGGACGCCGACATGCTGGAGCGTCATGCCAGCATGGGCTCTGGCAGCCACGTGGGCCTGCAGGAGGGTCCCGCTGCACAGCTGTGGGGTGAGGATAGACTGTGCGGTGATATCGGCCATTACAGGGGCCTCTTCTGCTGGCAAGAGTGTGACAGTAGCAAGTGGATGGAAAGGCCTGTGTGTGAGGACGGAATGCAGGAGGGGCTCTTCTGCGGCTGGGTGTGGGGCCCTCCCCAGAAATGTGGAGACATGGCCAGGTAGCTGCATCATGTTGGCTAGTAGATTGGCCAGGGCTTCGAACTGAAGGACAATAACGGGGAGTAGCTGTCAGGCCCTGGGAGTGTCTGAGTGTAAGTGGAGATGGGTTTGGGGTCCCTGAGGAAAGCGTGGGAGCCATCCCTGTATAGATACAGGTCATTGGGAGGTAGCCTGGTGAGGCCTGTGAGTGTCCAGGGTTCCCCTGGGTGCCTGGGGCTGACTGTGGCAGAAATCTGGGGAAGGCTGGAGAGAAGCTGGGAGACATAGGAGAGTCCCTGAAGGCAGGGGGTGAAGAGGTGAAAGAAATGGGGGAGGGTTGCAGTAAGGTCCGTGAGTTTGTAGGTGATACCTGGGTGTGGGAAGCTGACCCCAGGTGTAATGTGGAGATGGTTGGAGAGTAGCTGAGAGAGACAGAAGAGTCCCTGAGGGCTGGGGGTGAGAGAGACTGGGGAGTAAGTCAGTGAAATTCGTGAGTTCGGTGGTGTGTCGTGGGTGCCTGGAACTGAGTCCAGCTGGAATCTAGAGAAGTTTTGAGAGTAGCTGAAAGAGACACAAGAGTCCCTGTGGGCTGAGGGCAAAGACCTGAAAGAGACCAGGGAGGACCTCCATGAAGTCTGTGAGTCTGTAGGTGATTCGGGAGTGTGGGAGGCTGACTCCCTCTGAAATCTGGGCGTGGTGGTAGAGTAGCTGGGACAGACATGAGAGTCCCAGGTGGCTGGGGGTGAAGACATGAGAGAGACTGGGGAGTAACACAGTGAAACTGCTGAGTTTGTATGTAATTCCTGGGTGCCTGGAACGGACTCCTGCTGAAATGTGGGCGTGGTTGGAGAGTAGCTGGGACACACAGGAGAGTCCCTGAGGGCTGGAGGTGAAGACATGAGACAGACTGGGGAGTAACTCAGTGAAACTGGTGAGTTTGGTGGTGACTCCGGGGTGCCAGGAACTGACTCCAGCTGAAATGTGGGGGTGGTTGGAGAGTAGCTGGGACAGACAGGAGAGTCCCTGAGGGCTGCTGAAGACATGAGAGAGACTGGAGAGTAATTGAGTGAAATTGGTGAGTTTGGTGGTGACTCCGGGGTGGAAGGAACTGCTTCGAGCTGAAATGTGGGCATGGTTGGAGAGTAGCTGGGACAGACGGGAGAGTCCCTGATGGCTGGTGAAGACATGAGAGAGACTGGAGAGTAATTGAGTGGAATTGGTGAGTTTGGTGTTGATTCCGGGGTGCAAGGAACTGTTTCCAGCTGAAATCTGGGCGTGGTTGGAGAGTAGCTGGGACAGACCGGAGAGTCCCTGAGGGCTGGTGAAGACATGAGAGAGACTGGGGAGTAACGCAGTGAAATTGGTGAGTTTGGTGGTGATTTCTCGTTGCCTGCAACGGACTCCCGCTGAAATGTGGGCGTGGTTGGAGAGTAGCTGGGACAGACAGGAGAATCCCTGAGGGTTGGAGATAAAGACGTGCTAGAGACTGGGGAGTAACACAGTGAAATTGGTGGGCATGGTGGTGATCCCTGGGTTCCTGGATCTGACCGGCGCTGAAATGTGGGCGCGGTTGGAGAGTAGCTGGTAGAGACTGGAGGGTCCGTAAGGGCTGGGGTTGACGACGTGAGAGAGACTGGCGAGGATCTCACTGAGGTCTGTGAGTTTGTAGGTGTTTCTGGGGTGTGGAATACCGATGCCCGCTGAAATCTTGGCGTCGTTGGAGAGTAGCTGGGACAGACAGGAGAGTCATTGGTGGCTGGGGGTGAGCTGCTGGATGATGGCAGTAAGAACATATGGTATATTATTGATGAATGGGGTGACTGTGAGGAATCTCCCGAGGAGGACACGGGAGAACACGATGACATGAGTGACTGTCCTGCTTGGTCAGGAAAGGGAAATGTAAAGTTGTGGAATTCTGTCGATGACGGATGTGAGAGTGGTGAAGCCCTGCGGGATGCTGTAGAGTACTTCCACATCCCTTGTGAGGAGCTGCCCCTTGAGTCTGAGTACCTGGTAGGGGAGAGGTAGATGCTGGGTGAGGCAGGCATGAATCTTGAGGAGTCAGGGCTGGGGGACCTCTCATATGCTCCCGAAACCTGTGAGTGTCTGGGGGACTCCTGGGTGCATGGGGCTGACTCCCGCAGGAACCTGGGGATGGCTTGAGAGTAACTGGGAGCCATAGGAGAGTCCCTGAGGCCTGGGGGTGAAGAGATGAAAGACATAGGGGAGGAGCACCGTGAGGCTCGTGAGTTTGTAGGTGACTCCTGGGTGTGGGGGGCTGACTCCAGCTGAAATCTGGGGTTGTTTGGAGAGTAGCTGGGAGACCCAGGAGACTTCCCGAGAGCTGGGGGTGAGCTGCTGGGTGATGGCAGTAGGAACATGTGGTATATTACTGATGAACGTGGTGACTCTGAAGAATCCTCAGAGGAGGACAAGGGAGAGCCCAATAGCTTCATTGATTGCCCATCACGGAGAGGACAGGGACATGGGAGATTGTGGGATACTGGGGATGACAGAGGTGAGTGTGGTGGAGCCCTAGGGGATGGTGAATGGTAGCTCCGGATCCCTGGTGAGGAGCTTCCTCTTAACTCTGAGTTTCAGAGAGGGGAGAGGGAGAAGCTGGGTGAGGCTAGCATGGATCTTACGGAGTCCGGGCTGGGGGACCGTTCATAAGAAGAGACAGTAAAGACCCTAATGTTCTTAGGTGCAGACATGATTAGGAAACGTGCAGCTCTCAGAGACCCCTACTAAGTTCCTAACCAGCAGAATGAAGGAGTGTGTGTGTGTGTACACTAAATATATCTTATATAGTGTACATAAAATATCAAAATACAAAATAATATATATTTTATACTGCATAGAAGATATCAAAGTACATCACATATATATTATATGCTGTCCATAAAATATCAAAGTATACTTAATATATATTATATACTGTACATAAAATATCAAAGTACAACAAATATATATTATATAGTGTACATAAAGTTTCAAAGTACACCAAATATATATTATGTACTGTACATAAAATATCAAAGTACAGCAAACATATATACTGTACATAAAATATCAAAGTACAACATATATATTATATACTGTACATAAAATATCAAAGTACCCCAAAGATATATTATAAACTGCACATAAAATATCAAATTACACTCAATAAATATTATATACTGTACAAAAAATATAAATGTACACCAAATATATATTATATTCTTATATAAAATATGAAAATACACAAAATATATATTATATACTGTTCATAAAATATCAAAGTACACCAAATACATATAATATACTGTACATAAAATATGAAAATACACAAAATATATATTATATAGTGTACATAAAATATCAAAGCACACCAAATATTTATCATATACTGTACATAAAATATCAAAGTACACCAAAAACATTATAAAGTGTTCTTAAAATATAAAATTACACTAAACAAATATTATATACTGAACATAAAATATAAAAGTACACCAAATATATACTATATACTGTACATAAAATATGAAAATATACAAAATATATATAATATACTGTACATAAAATAACAAAGTGCCCCAAATATATATTATACACTGTACACATAATATCAAAGTACACCAATTATACATTATATACTGTGCATAAAATATAAAAGTACACCAAATATATCTAGTATACAGTACATAAAATATGGAAATATACGAAATATATATTATATACTGTACATATAATATCAATGTACACCAAATATATATTATATACAGTGCATAAAATATCAAAGCCCAGCAAATATATATTATATACTATACATAAAATATCAAAGTATACCAAATATACATTATATGCTGTACATAAAATATAAAACTACACCAAATATATCTTATGTACTGTACATAAAATATGAAAATATACAAAATATATATGATATACTGTACATAAAATATCAAAGTACACCAGATGTATATTATGTACTGTACATAAAATATCAACGCACACGAAATATACACTATATGCTGAAAATAAAATATCAAATTACACCAAATATAAACTGTACATAAAATATCAGCTTACACTAAATTAATATTATATACTGTTCATAAAATATAAAAGGACACTAAATATGTGTTATATACTGCACATAAAATATGAAAATACACAAAATCATATCACATACTGTACATATAATATCAAAGTACTCCAAATATGTATTATATACTGTGCATAAAATATCAAATTAAACTATATATATATTATATACTGCATATATAATATAAAAGTACACCAAATATATATTATATACAGTCCATAAAATGTGAAAATACACGAAATACGTATTATATAAAGTACATAAAATATCAAAGTAAACAAAATATATATTATATAACATACATGAAATTTCAAAGCACACCAAATATATATTATATACTGTACATAAAATATCAATTTACACCAAGAATACATTATATACTGTACATAAAATATAAAATTACACCAAATATGTATTAAATACTGCAAATAAAATATAAAATTACCCCAAATATATATTAAATGCTGCACAGAACATATAAAATTACACCAAATATATATTATAAACTGTACATAAAATATCAAATTAAACCAAACATGTATTATATACTGTACATTGAATATCAAAGTACACCAAACATATATTTTATACTGTACATGAAACATCAAAGTACACCAAATAAGTAGTATGTACGGTACATAAAATACCAAAGTATACCAAATATATCATATACCATACATAAAATATGAAAATATACAAAATATATATGATATACTGTACATAAAATATCAAAGTACCCCAAATATATAATATAATGTACATAAAATAGGAAAATACCCAAAATATATATCATATACTGTACATAAAATATCAAAGTACCCCAAATATATATTATAAACTGTATATAAAATATCAAATTACACTAAATAAATATTATATTCTTGACATAAAATATAAGTGTGCACCAAATATATATTATATACTGTACATGAAATATGAAAATATACAAAATATATATTATATGCTCAACATAAAATATCAAAGTACGCCAAATATATATTATAAACTGTATATAAAATATCAAATTACACCAAACATATATTATATACGGTACATTGAATATCAAAGTACACCAAACATATATTTTATACTGTTCATGAAACATCAAAGTACACCAAATAAGTAGTATGTACGGTACATAAAATACCAAAGTACACCAAATATATCATATACCATACATAAAAAATGAAAATATACAAAATATATATGATATAATGTACATAAAATATCAAAGTACCCCAAATATATAATATACTGTACATAAAATATGAAAATACACAAAATATATATCATATACTGTACATAAAATATCAAAGTACCCCAAATATATATTATAAACTGTATATAAAATATCAAATTACACTAAATAAATATTATATTCTATACATAAAATATAAGTGTACACCAAATATATACTATATACTGTACATGAAATATGAAAATATACAAAATATATATTATATACTCTACATAAAATATCAAAGCACGCCAAATATATATTATAAACTGTACATAAAATATCAAATTACACTAAATTAATATTATAAACTGTACATAAAATATAAAAGTACACCATATATATTATATACAGTACATAAAATAGGAAAATACACAAAATACATATCGCATACTGTACATAAAATATGAAAGTACACCAAATATATACTATATACTGTACATAAAATATCAAATTGCAATAAATATATATTATATACTGTACATATAATTTAAAAGTACACCAAATATATATTATATACTGTACATAAAATGTAAAAATGCACAAAATAGGTATTATATACATTACATAAAATATCAAAGTACACAAAACATATATTATATACTATATATAAAATATCAAATCACAACAAATATATATTATATACTGTACATAAAATATGAAAGTACACTAAATATATATTATGTACGGTAAAAAATTATCAAATTTCACCAATTATATATTATATACGGTACATAAAATATCAAAGTACACCAAATATATATTATATACTGTACATATAATATCAAACTTCACCAAATATATATTATATACTGTACATAAAATATCAAATTTCTACAAATATATACTATATACTGTACATAAAATATGAAAGTACACCAAAAATATATTATATACTGTATGTAAAATATCAAATTTCACCAAATATATACTATGTACTGTATATGAATACGAAAGTACACCAAATATATATTATATACTGTATATAAAATATCAAATTTCACCAAATAAATATTATATACTGTACATAGAATATCAAATTTTACCAAATATATATTATATACTGTACATAAAATATCAAATTTCACAAAATATGTATAATATAATGTACATAAAATATGAAAGTATCCCAAAAATATATTATATACTGTACATAAAATATCAAATTTCTCCAAATATATTATACACAGTACATAAAATATCAAATTTCACCACATATATTTTCTATACTGTACGTAAATTATGAAAGTACACCAAATATATATTATATACTGTGCATAAAATATCAAATAACACCAAATATATATTATATGCTGTACATAAAATATGAAAGTTCACAAAATATATACTATATAATGTACATAAAATATCAACATTCACCAAATATATATTATAAACTCCACATAAAATATCAAATTACACTAAAAACTACATACTGTACATAAAATATAAAGGTACACGAAATATATATTATATACTGTAGATAAAATATGAAAATGTTTGGAATATATATTATGTACTGTACATAAAATATCAAAGTACACCAAATACATATTATAAACTGTAAATAATATATCAAACTACACTAAAGAAATATATACTGTACATAAAATATAAAAGTACACCAAATATATGTTACATACTCTACATAAAATATGAAAATACGCAAAATATATATCATATACTGTAAGTAAAATATCAAACTACACCAAATATGTATTATATATTGTACATAAAATATCAAAGCACACCAAATATATATGACATACTGTACATAAAATATCAAATTTCACCGAATATTTTATACTGTACAGAAAATATCAAAGTGCACCATATATATATATTGTATACTGAACATAAAATATCAAACTTCACCAAATATATATCATATTCTGTACATAAAATATCAAATTTCACCAAACATATGTTATATACTGCACAAAAAATATCAAAGTACACCAAATATATATCATATACTGCATATAAAATATCAAAGTACACTAAATATATATTATCTACTGTACATGAAATATCAAATTTCACCAAATATATATTGTATACTGTATATAAAATATCAAAGAACACCAAATATATACTACATACAGTACATAAAATATCAAATTTCTCCAAATTTATACTACATACTGAAGATAAAATATCAAATTTCACCAAATATATATTAAATACTGTACATAAAATATCAAATTTCACCAAATATATACTATATACTGTACATAAAATATCAAATTTCACCAAATATATATTATATACTCTATATAAAATATCAAAGGACACCAAATACATATTATACACTGTATATAAAATATCAAATTTCTCCAAATATATATAATATACTGTACATAAAATATCAAAGTACACCCAATATATATTACATACTGTACATAAAATATCAAATTTCACCAAATATATATTATACACTGTACATAAAATATCAAATTTCACCAAATATATATTATTTACTGCACAGAAAATATCAAAGTTCACCACAAATGTATTACATACTGTACATAAAATATCAAATTTCACCAAATATATATTATATACTGCACATAAAATATCAAACTTCACCAAATATATATTATATACTGTACATAAAATATCAAAGTACACCAAATACATGTCATATACTGTACAGAAAATATCAAAGTACACCATATATATATTGTATACTGAACATAAAATATCAAACTTCACCAAATATATATTATATTCTGTGCATAAAATATCAAATTTCAACAAATAAATATTATATACTGTACAAAAAATATCTAAGTACCACAAATATATACCATATAATGTACATAAAATATCAAAGTACACCAAAAATATATTATATATTGTACATAAAATATCAAATTTAAACATATATACTATATACTGTACATAAAATATAAAATTTCACCAAATATATATTGTATACTGAACATAAAATATCAAAGAACACGAAATATATACAATACACTGTACATAAAATATCAAATTTCACCAAATATATGCTATATACTGTACTTAAAATATCAAATTTCACCAAATATATATTATATACTGTATATAGAATATCAAATTTCACCAAATATATATTATATACAATACATAAAATATCAAATTTCACCAAATAAATATTATATAATGTACATAAAATATCAAACTTCACCAAATATATATTATATACTGTACATAAAATATCATATTTCACTAAATATATGTTATGTACTGTTCAGAAAATGTAAAATACACCATATATATATTGTATACTATACATAAAATATCAAACTTCACCAAATATATATTATAAACTGTACATAAAATTTCAAATTTCACCAAATATATATTATATACTGTACATAAAGTATCAAAGTACACTAAATATATATAATATACTGTACATAAAATATCAAAGTACACCAAATACGTGTTATATAATGCAAAGAAAATATCAAAGTACACCATATATGTATTGTATACTGAACATAAAATATCAAACTTCACCAAATGTATATTATACACTGTACATAAAAAATATCAAATTTCACCAAATATTTACCATATACTGCACATAAAATATCAAATTTCACCAAATATATATTGTATACTGTATATAAAATATCAAAGAACACCAAATATATACTATATACTGTACATAAAATATCAAATTTCTCTAAATTTATACTATATACTGTAGATAAAATATCAAATTTCACCAAATATATATTATATACTGTACATAAAATATCAAACTACAGCAAATATATATTATATACTGTACATAAAATACCAAATTTCACCAAATTTATATTATATACTGTACATAAAATATCAAATATCACCAAATATATATTATACACTGTACATAAAATATCAAATTTCACGAAATATATATTATATACTGCACAGAAAATATCAAACTTCACCAAGAATGTATTATATACTGTACATAAAATATCAAATTTCACCAAATATATATTATATACTGTACATAAAATAGCAAATTTCACCAAATATATATTATATACTGTACATAAAATATCAAATTTCACCAAATATATATTATATACTGTACATAAAATATCAAATTTCACCAAATATATATTATATAATGTACATAAAATATCAATTTTCTCCAAATATATACTATATACTGTACATAAAATATCAAATTTCACCAAATATATATTATATAATGTACATAAAATATCAATTTTCTCCAAATATATACTATATACTGTACATAAAATATCAAATTTCAACAAATATATATTATATACGTTATATAAAATATCAAAGTACACCAAATATATATTATACACTGTACATAAAATATCAAATTTCTCCAAATATATATAATAAACTGTACATAAAATATCAAAGTACACCAAATATATATTACATACTGTACACAAAATATCAAATTTCACCAAGCATATATTATATACTGTACAGAAAGTATCAAATTTCACCAGTTATATACTATATACTGTATATAATATATCAAACTTCACCAAAAATGTATTATATACTGTACATAAAATATCAAACTTCACCATATATATATTATATACTGTACATAAAATATCAAAGTACACCAAATTTATATCATATACTGCACATAAAATATTAAAGTACACCAAATATATATTACACACTGTACATAAAATATCAAAGTACACCAATCATATTTTATATACTGTACATAAAATATCAAATTTCACCAAATATATAGTATATACTGTACAAAAAATATCATATTTCACAAAATATTCATTATATATTGTACAGAAAATGTCAAAGTACACAATATATATATTGAATACTGAATATAAAATATCAAATTTCACCATATATGTACTATATACTGCACATAACATATCAAACTTCACCAAATATATATTATACACAGTTCATAAAATATCAAAGTACACCAAATATATATTATATACTGTACACAAAATATCAAAGAACACCAAACATATAATATATACTTTACATAAAATATCATTTCACCAAATATATATTACATACTGTACATAAAATATCATATTTCACCACATATATGTTATATACTGTACAGAAAATGTCAAAGTACACCATATATATTGTTTACTGTACATAAAATATCAAACTTCACCAAATATATATTAAATATTGTACCTAAAATTTCAAATTTCACCAAATATATATTATATTCTGCACATAAAATATAAAACTTCACCAAATATATATAATATACTGTACATAAAATATCAAAGTACACTAAATATACATTATGTACTGTACATAAAATATAAAGGAAAGCAAATACATGTTATATACTGTACAGAAAATATCAAATTACACCATATATATTGTATACTGAACATAAAATATGAACCTTCACCAAATATATATTATACACTGTACATAAGATGTCAAATTTCTCCAAATATATATAATATATTGTACATAAAATATCAGAGTACACCAAATATATATTACATACTGTACAGGAAATATCAAATTTCACCAAGCATATATTATATACTGTACATAAAGTATCAAATTTAACCAATTATATACTATATACTGCACAAAATATATCAAACTTCACCAAAAATGTATTATATACTGTACATGAAATATCAAACGTCACCAAATATATATTATGTACTGTTCATAAAATATCAAAGTACACCAAACATATTTTATATACTGTACATAAAATATCAAATTTCACCAAATATATAGTATATACTGCACTTAAAATATCATATTTCACGAAATATATGTTATATATTGTACAGAAAATGTCAAACTACACCATATATATATTGTATACTGAACATAAAATATCAAACATCACCAAATATATATTATATTCTGTACATAAAATATCAAATTTCACCAAATATATATTATATACTGTACTTAAAATATCACACTTCACCAAATATATATCATATACTGCACATAAAATATCAAAGTACACCAAATATATATTATATACTGTACATAAAATATCAAAGTACACTAAATATATATTATATACTGTATATAAAATATCAAATTACACCAAATACATGTTATATACCGTACAGAAAATATCAAAGTACACCATATATATATTGTATACTGAACATAAAATATCAAACTTCACCAAATATATATCATATTCTGTACATAAAATATCAACTTTCAGCAAACATATGTTATATACTGTACAAAAAATATCAAATTACACCAAATATATATCATATACTGCATTTAAAATATCAAAGTACACCAAATATATATTATATAGTGTACATAAAATATCAAACTTCACCAAATATATATCATAAACTGCACATTAAATATCAAAGTACATCAAATATATATTATATACAGTACATAAAATATCAAAGTACACCAAATGTATATTATATACTGTACATAAAATATTAAACTTCACCAAATATATATTATATACTGTACATAAAATATCAAAGTATACTAAATATACATTATGTACTGTACATAAAATATCAAATTACACCTAATACATGTTATATACTGTACAGAAATTATCAAAGTACTCCATATATATATTGTACACTGAACATAAAATATCAAACTTCACCAAATATATATTATATTCTGTACATAAAATATCATATTTCACCAAACATATGTTATATACTGTACAAAAAATATCAAAGTACACCAAATATATATCATATACTGCATATAAAATATCAAAGTACACCAAATATATATTATATACTGTACATAAAATATCAAATTTCACCAAATATATATTGTATACTGTATATAAAATATCAAAGAACACCAAATATATACTATATACAGTACATAAAATATCAAATTTCTTCAAATTTATACTATGTACTGAAGATAAAATATCAAATTTCACCAAATATCTCTTATATACTGTACTTGAAATATCAAACTATTGGAAATATATATTATATACTGTACATAAAATATCAAATTTCACCAAATATATATTATATACTGTACATAAAATATCAAATTTCACCAAATATATATAATATAATGTACATAAAATATCATATTTCACCAAATATATACTATATACTGTACATAAAATATCAAATTTCACCAAATATGTATTATATACTGTGTATAAAATATCAAAGTACACCAAATACATATTATACACTGTACATAAAATATCAAATTTCTCCTGATACATATAATATACTGTACATAAAATATCAAAGTTCAGCCAATATACATTACATACTGTACATAAAATGTCAAATTTCACCAAATATATATTATACACTATACATAAAATATCAAGTTTCACCAAATATATATTATATACTGCAAAGAAAATATCAAACTTCACCAAAAATGTATTATATACTGTACATAAAATATCAAACGTCTCCAAATATATATTTTATACTGTACATAAAATATCATATTTCACCAAATATATTTTATATACTGTACAGAAAATGTCAAAGTACACCATATATATTGTATACAGAACATAAAATATCAAAATACACCAAATATACAGTATATACTGTACATAAAATTTCAAATTTCACCAAATATATATTAAATAGTGCACATAAATTATCAAACTTCACCAAATATATATTATATACTGTACATAAAATATCAAAGTACACCAAATACATGTTATATACTGTGCAGAAAATATCAAAGTACACCATATCTATATTGTATACTGAACATAAAATATCAACTTCACCAAATATATATTATATTCTGTACATAAAATATCAAATTTCAACAAACATATGTTATGTACTGTACAAAAAATATCAAAGTACACCAAATATATATCATATACTGTACATAAAATATCAAAGTACACCAAATATATATTATATATTGTACATAAAATATCAAATTTCACCAAATATATACTATATACTGCACATGAAATATGAAAGTACAACAAATATATATTATATACAGTATATAAAATATCAAAGTACACAAAATACATATTATATACTGTACATAAAATATCAAACTTCACCAAATATATAATATACTGTACATAAAATATCAAAGTACACTAAATATATATTATGTACTGTACATAAAATATCAAACTTCACCAAATATATATCATATTCTGTACATAAAATATCAAATTTCAGCAAACATATGTTATATACTGTACAAAAAATATCAAATTACACCAAATATATATCATATACTGCATATAAAATATCAAAGTACACCAAATATATATTATATAGTGTACATAAAATATCAAACTTCACCAAATATATATCATATACTTCACATTAAATATCAAAGTACATCAAATATATATTATATACAGTACATAAAATATCAAAGTACACCAAATGTATATTATATACTGTACATAAAATATTAAACTTCACCAAATATATATTATATACTGTACATAAAATATCAAAGTATACTAAATATACATTATGTACTGTACATAAAATATCAAATTACACCTAATACATGTTATATACTGTACAGAAATTATCAAAGTACTCCATATATATATTGTACACTGAACATAAAATATCAAACTTCACCAAATATATATTATATTCTGTACATAAAATATCATATTTCACCAAACATATGTTATATACTGTACAAAAAATATCAAAGTACACCAAATATATATCATATACTGCATATAAAATATCAAAGTACACCAAATATATATTATATACTGTACATAAAATATCAAATTTCACCAAATATATATTGTATACTGTATATAAAATATCAAAGAACACCAAATATATACTATATACAGTACATAAAATATCAAATTTCTTCAAATTTATACTATGTACTGAAGATAAAATATCAAATTTCACCAAATATCTCTTATATACTGTACTTGAAATATCAAACTATTGGAAATATATATTATATACTGTACATAAAATATCAAATTTCACCAAATATATATTATATACTGTACATAAAATATCAAATTTCACCAAATATATATAATATAATGTACATAAAATATCATATTTCACCAAATATATACTATATACTGTACATAAAATATCAAATTTCACCAAATATGTATTATATACTGTGTATAAAATATCAAAGTACACCAAATACATATTATACACTGTACATAAAATATCAAATTTCTCCTGATACATATAATATACTGTACATAAAATATCAAAGTTCAGCCAATATACATTACATACTGTACATAAAATATCAAATTTCACCAAATATATATTATACACTATACATAAAATATCAAGTTTCACCAAATATATATTATATACTGCAAAGAAAATATCAAACTTCACCAAAAATGTATTATATACTGTACATAAAATATCAAACTTCTCCAAATATATATTTTATACTGTACATAAAATATCATATTTCACCAAATATATTTTATATACTGTACAGAAAATGTCAAAGTACACCATATATATTGTATACAGAACATAAAATATCAAAATACACCAAATATACATTATATACTGCACATAAAATTTCAAATTTCACCAAATATATATTAAATAGTGCACATAAATTATCAAACTTCACCAAATATATATTATATACTGTACATAAAATATCAAAGTACACCAAATACATGTTATATACTGTGCAGAAAATATCAAAGTACACCATATCTATATTGTATACTGAACATAAAATATCAACTTCACCAAATATATATTATATTCTGTACATAAAATATCAAATTTCAACAAACATATGTTATGTACTGTACAAAAAATATCAAAGTACACCAAATATATATCATATACTGTACATAAAATATCAATGTACACCAAATATATATTATATATTGTACATAAAATATCTAATTTCACCAAATATATACTATATACTGCACATGAAATATGAAAGTACAACAAATATACATTATATACAGTATATAAAATATCACAGTACACAAAATACATATTATATACTGTACATAAAATATCAAATTTCACCAAATATATATTATATGCTGCACATTAAATATCAAAGTACACCAAATATATGTTACATACTGTACATAAAACATCAAATTTCACCAAAAATATATTATATACTGTGAATAAAATATCAAACTTCAAAAAATATATACTATATATCGCAAGTAAAATATCAGATTTCACCAAATATGTTATATACTGTACAAAGAAAAACAAAGTACAACAAATATATATCATATGATGTCCATAAAATATCAAAGTACACCAAATATATATTACATACTGTACATAAAACATCAAACTTCACCAATTATACATTATATACTGTACATAAAATATCAAATTTCACCACATATTTATTACATACTGTACAGAAAATACCAAACTTCACCAAATATAGATTATATACTGTACGAAAAATATCAAAGAACACCAAATATATATTATATACTCTACATAAAATATCAAATTTCAGCAAATATATATTATATGCACTACATAATATATCAAAGTACACCAAATATATATTATATACTGTACATAAAATATCAAAGTACACCAAACATATTTTATATACTGTACATAAAATATCAAATTTCTCCAAATATGTATTATATACTGTACATAAAATATCACATTTCACCAAATATATGTTATATATTGTACAGAAAAGGTCAAAGTACACCATATATATATTGTATACTGAATATGAAATATCATACATCACCAAATATATATTATATTCTGTACATAAAATATCAAATTTCACCAAATATATATTATATACTGTACATAAAATATCAAACTTCAACAAATATATATCATATACTGCACATAAAATATCAAAGTACACCAAATATATATTATATACAGAACATAAAATACCAAAGTACACCAAATATATATTAAATACTGTACATAAAATATCACACTTCACCAAATACATATTATACACTGTACATAAAATATCAAAGTACACTAAATATATATTATAAACTGTACACAAAATATCAAAGTACACAAATTATATATTATATACTATACATAAAATATCAAATTTCACCAAATATATATTGTAAACTGTATATAAAATATCAAAAACACCAAATATATACTATATACATTACTTAAAATATCAAATTTCACCAAATATATATAGTATACTGTACATAAAATATCAAATTTCACCAAATATATACTATATACTGTACAAAAAATATCAAATTTCACCAAACATATACTATATTATGTATATAAAATATCAAAGTACACCAAATACATATTATACACTGTACATAAAATATCAAATTTCTACAAATATATATAGTATACTGTACATAAAATATCAAAGTTCACCCAATATATATTACATACTGCACATAAAATATCAAATTTCACCAAATATATATTCTACACTGTACATAAAATATCAAATTTCACCAAATATATACTATATACTGCAGAGAAAATATCAAACTTCACAAAAAATGTATTATATACTGTACATAAAATATCAAACTTCACCAAATATATATTATATACAGTACATAAAATATCATATTTCACCAAATATATGTTATGTACTGTACAGAATATTTGAAAGTACACCATATATATTGTATACTGCACATAAAATATGAAAGTACACCAAATATATATCATAAACTGTACATAAAATATCAAAGTACACCAAATATATATTGTATAGTGTACATAAAATATCAAATTTCACCATATATACTATATACTGTACATAAAATGTCAAATTTCAACAAATATATACATTATACTGTACAGAAAATATCAAATTTCATCAAATATACATTATAAACTGTACATAAAATATCAAACTACAGCAAATATATATTATATACTGTGAATAAAATTTCAAATTTCATCAAATATATATTATATACTGTACATAAAATATCACGTTTCACAAATATATATTATATCCTGTACATAAAATATCAAATTTCACCAAATATACACTATATACTGTACATAAAATATCAAAGTACACCAAATATATGTTATAAACTCTACGTAAAATATCAAATTTCAACAAATATATATTACATACTGTACATAAAATATCAAATTTCACCAAATATACATTATATACTGCTCATAAAATATCCAACTTCACCAAATATATATCAAATACTGCACATAAAATATAAAAGCACACCAAATATATATTATATACTGTACATGAAATATCAAAGTACACCAAATATATATTATATACAGTACATAAAATATAAATGTACACCAAATATATATTATATAATGTACATAAAATATCAAAGAACACCAAATATATATTATATACTGTACATAAAATATCAAATTTCACCAAATATATATTATATACTGCACATAAAATATCAAAATTCACCAAATATATATCATATACTGCATATAAAATATCAAAGTTCACCAAATATATATTACATACCGTACATAAAATATCAAACTTCAACAAATATATATCATATACTGCACATAAAATATCAAAGTACACCAAATATATTTTATATACAGTGCATAAAATATCAAAGTACACCAAATATATATCATATACCGTACATAAAATATCAAAGTACACCAAATATATATCATATACTGTACATAAAATATCAAAGTACACCAAATATATATTACATACTGTACATAAAATATCAAAGTACACCAAATATATATTATATACTGTACAAAAAATATCAAAGTTCACCAAATATATAGTATATACTTCACATCAAATATCAAACTTCACCAAATATATATCATATACTGCACATAAAATATCAAAGTTCAGCAATATATGTTATATACTGTACATAAAATATGAAGGTACAAAATATATGTTATATACTGTACATAAAATATCAAAGTACACCAAATATATTTTATATACTGTGCGTAAAATATGAAAGTACACCAAATATATACTGTAAAAAAATTTCAAATTTCAATAAATATATATTATATACTGCACATAAAATATCAAACTTTGCCAAATATATATCATATACTGCACATAAAATATCAAAGTCCACCAAATATATATTATATACTGTACATAAAATATCATATTTCACAAAATATATGTTATATACTGTACAGATAATGTCAAAGTACACCATATATACATTGTATACTGAACATAAAATATCAAACTTCACCAAATATATATTATATACAGTACATAAAATATCAATGTACACCAAATATATATTATATACTGTACACAAAATATCAAAGAACACCAATTATATATTTTATATTGTACATAAAATATCAAATTTCACCAAATATATATTTTAATACTGTACATAAAATATCAAACTTCACTAAATATATATTACTTACTGTACATAAAATATCATATTTCACCACATATATGTTATATACTGTACTGAAAATGTCAAAGTACACCATATATATATTGTTTACTGTACATATAACATCAAACTTCACCAAATATATATTATATACTGCACATAAAATTTGAAATTTCACCAAATATATATTATATACTGCACATAAAATATCAAACTACAGCAAATATATATTATATACAGTACATAAAATATCAAAGTACACCAAATATATATTATACACTGTACATAAAATATCAAATTTCACCAAGTATATATTATATACTGTAAGTAAAATTTCAAACTTCACCAAATATATACTATATACTGTACATAAAATATTATATTTCACCAAATATATGTTATATACTGTACAGAAAATGTCAAAGTACACAATATATACATTGTATACTGAACATAAAATATCAAACTTCACCAAATATATATTATATTCTGTACATAAAATATCAAATTTCACCAAATATATATTATACACTGTACATAAAATATCAAACTTCACCAAATATATATCATATAATGCACATAAAATACCAAAGTACACCAAATATATATTATATACAGTACTTAAAATTTCAAAGTACACCAAATATATATTATATACTGTACATAAAATATCATACTTCACCATATATATATTATATACTGTACATGAAATATCAAAGTACACTAAATATATATTATTTACCGTACATAAAATATAAAATTACACCAAATACGAGTTATATACTGTACAGAAAATATCAAAGTACACCATATATATATTGTATACTGAACATAAAATATCAAACTTCACCAAATATATATTATATTCTGAATATAAAATATCAAATTTCAAAAAACATATGTTATACACTTTACAAAAATACCAAAGTACACCAAATATATATCATATACTGCATATAAAATATCAAAGTACACCAAATATATATTACATACTGTACATAAAATATCAAATTTCACCAAATATATATTGTATACTGTAAATAAAATATCAAAGAACACCAAATATATACTATATACTGTACATAAAATATCAAATTTCTCCAAATATATACTATATACTGTAGATAAAATATCAAACTTCACCAAATATATATTATATACTGTACAAAAAATATCAAACTACAGCAAATATATACTATATACTGTACATAAAATATCAAGTTACCCCAAATAAATATTATATACTTTACATAAAATATCAAATTTCACCAAATATGTATGTACATAAAATATCAAATTTCACCAATTATATAGTATATACTGCACATAAAATATCAAATTTCACCAAATATATATTATATACTGTATATAAAATATCAAAGTACATGAAATACATATTATGCAATGTACATAAAATATCAAATTTCTCCAAATATATATAATCTGTTGCATATAAAATATCAAAATACAGCAAACATATATTACATACTGTACATGAAATATCATATTTCGCCAAATATATATTATACACTGTACATAAAATATCAAATTTCACCAAATATATATTATATACTGCACAGAAAATATCAAACTTCACCAAAAATGTATTATATACTATACATAAAATATCAAATTTCACCAAATATATATTATATACTGTACATAAAATATCAAATTTCACCAAATATATATTATATAATGTACGTCAAATATCAAATTTCACCAAATATATACGGTATACTGTACATAAAATATCAAATTTCACCAAATATATGTTATATCCTGTATATAAAATATCAAAGTACACCAAATATATATTATACACTGTACATAAAATATCAAATTTCTCCAAGTATATATAATAAACTGTACATAAAATATCAAAGTACACCAAATATATATTACATACTGTACATAAAATATCAAATTTCACCAAATATATATTATATACTGCACATAAAATATCAAACTTCACCAAATATATATTATATACTGTACATGAAGTATCAAAGTACACTAAATATATATTATATTCTGTACTTAAAATATCAAAGTACACCAAATACATGTTATATACTGTGCAGAAAATATCAAAGTACACCATATATATAGTATACTGAACATAAAATATCAAACTTCACCAAATATGTATTATACACTGTATATAAAATATCAAATTTCACCAAATATATATTATCTACAGCACAGAAAATATCAAACTTCACGAAAAATGTTTTATATACTGTACATAAAATATCAAATTTCACCAAATATATATTATATACTGTACATAAAATGTCAAATTGCACCAAATATATATTATGTACTATACATAATGAATCAAATTTCACCAAATATATATTATATAATGTACATAAAATATCAAATTTCACCAAATATATACTATATACTGAACATAAAATATCAAATTTCACCAAATATATATTATATCCTGTATATAAAATATCAAATTTCACCAAATGTATATTATATAATGTACATAAAATATCAAATTTCACCAAATATGTATTATATACTGTACATAAAATATCAAATTTCACCAAATATATATTATATAATGTACATAAAATATCAAATTTCACCAAATGTATATTATATAACGTACATAAAATATCAAATTTCACCAAATATATACTATATACTGTACATAAAATATCAAATTTCACCAAATATTTATTATATCCTGTATATAAAATATCAAAGTACACCAAATATATATTATACACTGTACATAAAATATCACATTTCCCAAAATATATACAATAATCTGCACATAAAATATCAAAGTATACCAAATATATATTATATACTGTACATAATATATCAAATTTCACCAAACATATATTATATACTGTACATAAAATATCAAACTTCACCAAATATATATTATATACTGTACATGAAGTATCAAAGTACACTAAATATATATTATATACTGTACATAAAATATCAAAGTACACCAACTATATGTAAAGTGCTGTACAGAAAATATCAATTTACACCGTATATATATTGCATACTGAACATAAAATATCAAACTTCACCAAATATATATTATATCCTGTTCATAAAATATCAAACAACACCAAATATATATTATATACTGTACACATAATATCATAGAACACCAAACATATATTATATACTGCACATAAAATATTAAATTTCACCAAATATATATTAAATACTGTACATTAAGTATCAATATTCACTAAACATATATTGCATACTGTACATAAAATATCATCTTTCACCACATATATGTTATATACTGTACAGAAAATGTCAAAGTACACCATATATATATTGTTTACTCTACATAAAATATCAAAGTACACCAAATATATGTTATATACTGTACATAAAATCCCAAATTTCACCAAATAGATATTATATACTTTGCATAAAATATCAAACTTCACCACATATATGTTATATCCTGCACATAAAATATCAAAGTACCCCAAATATATATTATATACTGTACATAAAATATCAAAGTACTCCAAATATATGTAATATACTGTACATAAAATATCAAAGTACACCAAATATATATTATATACTGCACATAAAATATCAAACTTCACCAAATATATATCATACACTGCACATAAAATATCAAACTTCACCAAATATACATTATATATTGTACATAAAATATCAAAGTACACCAAATATATGTTATATACAGTACATAACATATCAAAATACACCAAACATATATTATATACTGTACATAAAATATCAAATTTCACCAAAATTATATACAGTACATAAAATATAAAACTTCAGCAAATATATATCATATACTGAACATAAAATATCAAAGTACACCAAATATATATTATATACTGTACATAAAATAGCAAAATACACCAAATATATATTATATACTGTACATAAAATATCAAAATTCACCAAACATATAGTATACACTGTACATAAAATATCAAACTTCAACAAATATATATTATATACTGTACATAAAATATCATATTTCACCAAATGTATGTTATATGCTGTGCAGAAAATGTCAAAGTACACCAAAAATATATTGCATACTGTACATAAAATATCAAACTTCACCAAATATATATTATATACTGTATATAAAATATCATATTTCACCACATATATGTTATAAACTGTACAGAAAATATCAAAGTACACCCTATATATATTGTATACCGTATATAAGATATCAAACTTCACCAAATATATATTATATAGTGTACATAAAATTTCAAATTTCACCAAATATATATTATATACTACACATAAAATATCAAACTTCACCAAACATATATTATATACTGTACATAAAATATTAAACTTCAATAAATATATATTATATGCTATACATAAAATATCATATTTCACCATATATATGTTATATACTGTACAGAAAATATCAAAGTACACCCTATATATATTGTATACCGTATATAAGATATCAAACTTCACCAAATATATATTTTATACTGTACATAAAATTTCAAATTTCACCAAACATATATTATATACTACACATAAAATATCAAACTTCACCAAATATATATTATATACTATACATAAAATATCAAAGTACACTAAATATAAATTATATACTGCACATAAAATATCAAATTACACCAAATACATGTTATATACTGTACAGAAAACATCAAAGTACACCATATATATAGTATACTGAACATAAAATATCAAACTTCACTTAATATATATTATATTCTGTACATAAAATATCAAGTTTCACCAAACATGTTATATACTGTACAAAAAATATCAAAGTACACCAAATATATATCATATACTGTATTTAAAATATCAAAGTACACCAAATATATATTATATACAGTACATGAAATAACGAATTTCACCATATATACCAGATACTGTACATAAAATGTCAAATTTCACCAAATATATATTGTATACTATATATAAAATATCAAAGAACACCAAACTTATACTATATACTGTACATAAAATATCAAATTTCACCAAATATATATTATATACTTTACATAAAATATCAAAATTCACCCAATATATATAATATACTGCACATAAAATATCAAAGTACACCAAATATATGTTATATACTGCATATAAAATATCAAAGTACACCAAATATATATTATATACTGCACATAAAATATCAAACTTCACCAAATATATAACATATACTGCACATAAAATATCAAACTTCACCAAATATACATTAAATATTGTACATAAAATATCAAAGTACACCAAATATATGTTAAATACTGTATATAAAATATCAAAGTACACCAAATACATATTCTACACTGTACATAAAATATCAAATTTCACCAAATATATATTATACACTGCACATAAAATATCATACTTTACCAAAAATGTATTATATACTGTACATTAAATATCAAACTTCACCAAATATATATTATATACTGTACTTAAAATATCAAACTTCAACAAATATATGTTATATACTGTACAGAAAATGTCAAAGTGCACCATATATATATTGTATACTGTACATAATGAATCAAACTTCTCCAAATATATATTATATACTGTACATAAAATATCAAATTTCAAAAATATATATTGTATACTGTATATAAAATATCAAAGAACACCAAATATATACTATATACTGTACATAAAATATCAAATTTCTCCAAATTTATACTATATTCTGTACATAAAATATCAAAATACACCTAATATATATTATATACTATATATAAAATATCAAACTACAGCAAATATATATTATATACTGTACATAAAATATCAAATGTCACCAAATATATATTATATACTGTACATAAAATATTAAATTTCACCGAATACATATTATATAATGTACATAAAGTATCAAATTTCACCAAATATATACTGTGTACTGTACATAAAATATCAAATTTCACCAAATGTGTATTATATACTGTATATAAAATTTCAAAGTACACCAAATACATATTATACACTGCACATAAATATCAAATTTCTCCAAATATATATAATTTACTGTACATAAAATATCAAAGTACACCAAACATATATTACATACTGTATATAAAATATAAAATTTCACCAAATATATATTATATACTGCACATAAAATATTAAATTTCACCAAATATATATTATATACTGCACATAAAATATCAAACTTCACCAAAAATATATTACATACTCTACATAAAATATCAAACTTCACCAAATTTATATTATATACTATACATAAAATATCAAATTTTACCAAATATATATTCTATAGTGAACATAAAATATAAAACTTCACCAAATATATATCTTATACTGCACATAAAATATAATATACACCAAATATATATTATATACTGTACATATAATATCAAAGTACACGAATATGTATTATATACTGTACATAAAATATCAAAGTACACCAAATACATATTAAATACTCTACATAAAATATCAAATTTCACCAAGTATATATTATATACTATACATAAATTATCAAACTTCACCAAATACATGTTATATACTGTACATAAAATTTCAACATACACCAAATATATATTATGTACTGTACATAAAATACCAAGTACACATAATACATATTATATACTGTTCATAAAATATCAAATTTCACAAAATATATATTATACAGTATACATAAAATATCAAATTTCACCAAATGTATGTTATATACTGTTCATAAAATGTCAAATTTCACCAAACACATATTATATACTGCACATAAAATATCAAACTTCACTAAATATATATGATATACTGTACATAAAATATGAAAGTACACCAAATACATATTATATAGTGTACATAAAATACCAAGTACACCAAATATATGTTATATACTGTACAAATATATCAAAGTTCACGAAATATATATCATATAATGTACAAAAAATATCAAAGTACACCAAATATATATTATATACTGCACTTAAAATATCAAAGTACACCAAAAATATATTATATACTGGACATAAAATACCAATTTTCACCAAATATATATTATATACTGTACATAAAATATACTTCACCAAATATATATCATATACAGCACATAAAATATCAAAGTACACCAAATATATATTATATACTGTACATAATTTATCAAAGTACAACAAATATATATTATATACTGTACATAAAATGCCAAAGTACACCAAATATATATTATATATTGTACATAAAATATAAGATTTCACCAAATACATATTATATACGGTAGATAAAATACCAAACTTCACCAAATATATATGATATACTGTACAAAAAATATCAAGTTTCACCAAATATATGTTATATACTGTACATAAAATATCAAATTACACCAAATATATATTATATACTGTACATAAAATATTAAATTTCACCAAATATATATTATATACTGCGCATAAAATATCAAATTTCACCAAATATATATTATATACTGCGCATAAAATATCAAATTTCACCAAATATATATCATATACTGCAAATAAAATATCAAATTTCACCAAATATATATCATATACTACACATAACAAATCAAAGTACACCAAACTTTTTTGATATACCGTACATACAATATCAAAGCACACTAAATATATATTATATACTCTACATTAAATATCAAAGTACACAAAATATATATTATATACTGAACATAAAATATAAAATTTCAACAAAAATATATTATACTCTGTACATAAAATATCAAACTTCACCAAATATATGTCATATATTGCACATGAAATATGAAAGCACACCAAACTTCTATTATATACTGTACATAAAATATCAAAGTACACTAAATATATATTATATACTGAACATTAAATATCAAACTACACCAAATATATATTGTATATTGTACATAAAATATCGAAATTCACCAAATATATATTATATGCTGCACATAAAATATCAAACTTTACCAAATATATATCATATACTGCACATAAAATATCATACTTAACAAATATATGTTATATAATATACAGAAAATGTCAAAGTACACCAAATATATATTATATACTCTACATAAAATATCAAATTTGACCAAATATATATTATACACTGCACATAAAATATCAAACTTCACCAAATATATATTATATACTGTACATAAAATATCAAAGTACACTAAATATATACTATGTACTGTATATAAAATATCAAAGTACACCAAATACATGTTACATACTGTATAGAAAATAATAAAGTACACCATATATATATTGCATACTGAACACAAAACATCAAACTTCACCAAATATATATTATATTCTGTACATAAAATATCAAATTTCACCAAACATATGTTATATACTGTACAAAAAATATCAAAGTACAGCAAATATATATTATATACTGTACATAAAATATCAAAGTATACCAAATATATATTATATACCTTATATGAAATATCAAATACTCCAAATATATATTATACACGGTACATAAAATATCAAAGTACACCAAATATATATCATATAATGTACATAAAATATCAAATTTCACCAAATATATATTACATACTGTACATAAAATATCAAACTTAACCAAATATATATGATATACTGTACATAAAATATCAAGTTCCACCAAATATATATTATATACTGTACATAAAATAGCAAAGAACAACAAATATATATTATATACTGTACATAAAATATCAAATTTCACCAAATATATATTGTATAGTGTGCATAAAATATCAAATTTCACCAAATATATATTATATACTGCAAATAAAATATCAAATTTCACCAAATATATATCATATACTGCACATAAAATATCAAACTACACCAAACTTATATACTGTACCTAAAATATCAAAGTACACTAAATATTTATTATATTCTGTACATTAAATATCAAAGTACACTAAATATTTATTATATACTGTACACTAAATATCAAAGTACACCAAATACATACTATATACTGTACATAAAATATCAAATTAAACTAAATATGTATTACATACTGAACATAAAATATTAAAGTAGACCAAATATGTATCATATACTCTACATAAAAAATGAAAATACAAAAAATATATATTATCTACTGTACAAAAAGTGTCAAATTATACCATATATATATTTTAAAATGTAGATAAAATATCATAGGACACCAAACATATATTATATACTGTACATAAAATATCAAAGTACACCAAATATACTTTATATACTGTACATAAAATATCACAGTACCCCAAACATATATTATATACTGTACATAAAATATCACAGCACAACAAATATATGTTATATACTGTTCATAAAGTATCAAAGTACCCCAAATATATATTTTCTACTTTACCTAAAATATCAAAGTACACCAAATGAATATTATATACTGTACATAAAATAGCAAAGTACACAAAATATATATTATATACTGTACATAAAATATCAAAATTCACCAAATATATATTATATACTGTACATAAAATATGAAATTACACCAAATGAATATTATATACTCTAAATTAAATTTTTATGTATACCAAATATATATTATCTACTGTACTTAAAATATCAAAATACACGAAATATGTTTTATACTGTACATAACATAACAGAGTATACCATATATATTATATACTGTAAATAAAATATCAAGATACCCTAAATATATATTACATTCTGTACATAAAATGTCAAAGGAGTCCAAATGTATATTATACACTGCACATAAAATGTCAAAGTTCACCCAATATGTATTATATACTGTACATAAAATATGAAACTTCACTAAATATATATTATATACTGTCTTAAAATATATGTACACCCAATATATATTATATATTGTACATAAAATGTTAAAATACACAAAATATATATTATATACTGTACATAAAATATCAAAGTACACCAAATATACATGATATATTGTACACAAAATATCACAGTACATCAAATAAGTATTATATACTCTACATAAGATATCAAAGTACACCAATTGTATATTATACACTGTACATAAAATGTGAAAATGCACAAAATATATATCATATACTGTACATGAAATATCAAACGACACCAAGTGTATATTATATACTGAACAAAAAATATAAAAGTTCACCAAATATGTATTTTAAACTGTACATAAAATATCAAACTGAAGTAAATATATATTATATACTGTACATAAAATATAAAAGTACACCAAATATATATAAAATACTGTACATAAAATATGAACATACACAAAATATATGTTATATACTGTACATAAAATATCAAAGTACACCATATGTATATTATGTAATGTATATAAAATATCAAAGCACACCAAATATATATTATATACTGTACATAAAATATCAAAGTACACCAAATATACATTATATACTGTACATAAAATATCACAGTACACCAAATATATATTTTATACTGTACATAAAATATCACAGTACACCAAATATATATTATATACTGTATATAAAATATCAAAATACCCCAAATATATATTATATACTGTACATAAAATATCACAGGGCACGAAATCTATATTATATACTGTACATAAAGTGTCAAAGTTCACCAAATATATATTATATACTGTACAGAAAGTATAAAAGTACTACAAATATATATTATATACTGTACATAAAATGTGAAAATACACAAAATATGTATTATATACTGTACATAAAATACCAGAGTACACCAAATATATATTATATACTGTACATAAAATATAAAAGCACACTTAATTTATATTATATACTGTACATAAAATATCAAAGTAAACCAAAAATACATTATATACTGTACATAGCGTGGTTGGAGAGTAGGTAGGACAGACGGGAGAGTCCCTGAGGGCTGGTGAAGACATGAGAGAGACTGGAGAGTAATTGAGTGAAATTGGTGAGTTTGGTGTTGATTCCGGGGTGCAGGGAACTGCTTCCAGCTGAAATCTGGGTGTTGTTGGGGAGTAGCTGGGACAGACGGGAGAGTCCCAGAGGGCTGGTGAAGACATGAGAGAGACTGGAGAGTAATTGAGTGAAATTGGTGAGTTTGGTGTTGATTCCGGGGTGCAAGGAACTGCTTCCAGCTGAAATGTGGGCGTGGTTGGAGAGTAGCTGGGACAGACAGGAGAGTCCCTGAGGGCTGGTGAAGACATGAGAGAGTCTGGGGAGTAAAGCAGTGAAGTTGGTGAGTTTGGTGGTGATTTCTGGGTGCCTGCAACGGACTCCCGCTGAAATGTGAGCGTGGTTGGAGAGTAGCTGGGACAGACAGGAGAATCCCTGAGGGTTGGAGACAAAGACGTGCTAGAGACTGGGGAGTAACACAGTAAAAGTGGTGAGCTTGGTGGTGATCCCTGGGTTCCTGGATCTGACCCGCGCTGAAATGTGGGCGTGCTTGGAGAGTAGCTGGGAGAGACTGGAGGGTCCGTAAGGGCTGGGGGTGAAGACGTGAGAGAGACTGGCGAGGATCTCACTGAGATCTGTGAGTTTGTAGGTGTTTCTGGGGTGTGGGATACCGACGCCCGCTGAAATCTGGGCGTAGGTGGAGAGTAGCTGGGACAGACAGGAGAGTCATTGGTGGCTGGGGGTGAGCTGCTTCATGATGGCAGTAAGAACATATGGTATATTATTGATGAATGGGTGACTGTGAGGAATCTCCCGAGGAGGACACGGGAGAAAACAATGACGTGAGTGATTGTCCTGCTTGGTTAGGAAAGGGAAATGTAAAGTTGTGGAATTCTGTCAATGACGGATGTGAGAGTGGTGAAGCCCTGCGGGATGATGTAGAGTACTTCCACATCCCTTGTGAGGAGCTGCCCCTTGGGTCTGAGTTCCTGGGAGGGGAGAGGTAGATGCTGGGTGAGGCAGGCATGAATCTTGAGGTGTCAGGGCTGGGGGACCGCTCATATTCTCCCGAGACCTGTGAGTCTCTGGGGGACTCCTGGGTGCATGGGGCTGACTCCCGCAGGAACCTAGGGATGGCTTGAGAGTAACTGGGAGCCACAGGAGAGTCCCTGAGGCCTGGGGGTGAAGAGATGAAAGACATAGGGGAGGAGCACCGTGAGGCTCGTGAGTTTGTAGGTGATTCCTGGGTGTGGGGGGCTGACTCCAGCTGAAATCTGGGGTTGTTTGGAGAGTAGCTGGGAGACCCAGGAGACCCCCCGAGAGCTGGGGGTGAGCTGCTGGGTGATGGCAGTAGGAACATGTGGTATATTACTGATGAACGTGGTGACTCTGAAGAATCCTCAGAGGAGGACAAGGGAGAGCCCAATGGCTTCATTGATTGCCCATCACGGAGAGGACAGGGACATGGGAGATTGTGGGATACTGGTGATGACAGAGGTGAGTGTGGTGAAGCCCTAGGGGATGGTGAATGGTAGCTCTGGATCCCTGGTGAGGAGCTTCCTCTTAAGTCTGAGTTTCAGAGAGGGGAGAGGGAGAAGCTGGGTGAGGCTCGCATGGATCTTGGGGAGTCCGGGCTGGGGGACCGTTCATAAGAAGAGCCAGACAAGACCCTAGTGTTCTTAGGTGCAGACATGATTAGGAAACCTGCAGCTCCCAGAGACCCCTACTAATTTCCTAACCCGCAGAATGAAGGAGAGTGTGTGTGTGTGTGTGTGTGTGTGTGTGTGCGTGTGTGTGTGCGTGTGTGTTTGTGTGTGTGGGACGTGAGGTATGTGGTCCTTAAGAAAATGGAAATAAACCCACCAATGAGACAGACAGACAGACAGACAGACAGAGATTCACTTGCCCAAGTGTTCTGTCCTGTCCTCTGAATCCGCTTCCAAGTCGCAAGACGCTGTGAGCTCCAAGTCCACGCAGAGTCCGCCAAACGCTCCGGCCGCTGCTCCGCTCTGCGAAGATCTGAGTACAGGCCAGCCAGGGTGGGTTTAAATAGCCTCGGGCGCAGCCTCGCAGTGGAAAGGGCGGAGCTTCACTCCTCCTTTCCATCAGTCACCCCCAACTTTCCCAGGCTACACCTCGTAGGAAACTGTTCTCCTGATTTGATTTCATGCACCACCTTAGGGACAATCTGAGAACTTACAAGTTTTCTTGGCCAAAGGTATGATGAATTAAACGCACGGAAACACTGAAAACCAACTAGGGGTTCTGTGGTTCCCACGTTGTGGTTTTGACACCAGCAGCATCCTTGTCACCCTCAAACCCCGGAGATCCACAGACCTCTGTGGTAACTAGCCCTCCCCCTGACCCTGATGCATGGCAGTTGAAGAATTACCCGTGTAAGCGAAAAGACTTTGAAGAAGAGGTGGAGATAGGCGTTGTAGAATCAATCTTTTGCTCTGGAACCCCGTAGAGGCTTGGGAGCCAGTTGGGTGGAGCATTCATTGGATGAGGGTGCTCGGGTTAGGAATATCAAGGTGTGGCTCCAGATAATTCCATCGTCTAGTTAAGTTTCCAGTTATACTAATCTGTTTTAAAATTCCGTTTGTGTAAATTCTTTTACTCAGACTGAGAATGGCAAATCCTCAACCCCAATTTCCAGGGAGGGTTGAGAGCCTCAGGTTGAGTTGATGACCAATAGCCTATGGTTTAACCCATCATGCTTATAGAATGAGGTCTCCATAAAAACCCAAAAGGACTGGGTTTAGAGAGGTTCTGGATAACACTTCCTGGAAGGCAGTGCGCCCCTCCCCACATGCCGGGCCCAAAAGTTTTTTCTGAAGTTTTTGCAATATCCGCTAAAATACAGAAAATGGGAAATGTCAGTGCTTCCCTGCGTGCTGTGAGCTCCTCCAGCAAATGAATGCAACTAAAACTGGGAGTGGTGGAAACCTGATTTATAGCCAGTTGCTGAGGAGCACAGGTAAAACAACGTAGGGCTTCCCATTGTTATTAGTGTGTGAGGCCAGTCTTGCGGGACTCGGCCCTTTGGAATCTAATGCTATGTACACCTGCTGGGCAGCTGCTCCTGGCTCTGTGGGCTGCCAGGTGGCAAAGCAGCACGTGCGGGACGGCCGCAAGGAGAGCCTCGATGGCTTCGTGGAGACCTTCAAGAAAGAGTTGTCCAGAGACGCTTATCCAGGAATCTACGCCTTGGACTGTGAGATGTGCTACACCACGCATGGCCTAGAGCTGACCCGCGTCACCGTGGTGGACGCCGACATGCGAGTGGTGTACGACACCTTCGTCAAGCCCGACAACGAGATCGTGGACTACAACACCAGGTTTTCCGGAGTCACCGAGGCCGACGTCGCCAAGACGAGCATCACCTTGCCCCAAGTCCAAGCCATCCTGCTGAGCTTTTTCAGCGCCCAAACCATCCTCATCGGGCACAGCCTGGAGAGCGATCTGCTGGCCCTGAAGCTCATCCACAGCACCGTGGTGGACACGGCCGTGCTCTTCCCGCACTACCTGGGTTTCCCCTACAAGCGCTCCCTCAGGAATCTCGCGGCCGACTACCTGGGACAGATCATCCAGGACAGCCAGGACGGCCACAACTCCAGCGAGGACGCAAACGCCTGCCTGCAGCTGGTGATGTGGAAGGTCCGACAGCGCGCCCAGATCCAGCCACGCCAGCGGTCCGCCTCTCCCTCCGCCCTGGCCTGTCCTTAGCCCCAGGCCTCTTCCAAAACCGCCATCAGTCCCGAGAGCTCACCCTGTCCACCGCGCCGCAAAGCGAAAGAAACTGGAGCAGCCGGCGGCAGGAGAGGGCAAAAAGCCAAGAGTAACCCCAACCCCCCACTCCCAGTCCCCCGGAATCCCCGCCGCTGCCCCTCGGGCCTGTCCCCATCAATAATAATGGATTCTATACGTGGGATGGTTTTAAAGTACGTGGAAAAATTCTTTGATGGATTTTCCTTGGAAAAGTGAAACCTAAATCCACTCCGTTTGGAGGTGGGACTATTTACAGTTGTTGCTTACTAAACATAAACTACGTTTAGGCTGATATTTCAGACAATGAAACCTTTGAGTGCCCGTAGGGGGAAGATCTCGGTTGCTGAGTGCAGGGAAGGAGGATGTAATTCCATCATATATACTCTCTGTGCCTACCGCATTTTGAAAACTGCCAGTGATACCTATTTATAAAATAAAATCAACCAAGGAAAAGGACGAACTTAGCAACACTATATTTAGTTAATACAACGGTATCTTGTATTTCTTACGTCCAGGTATACTTATAAATGCCTAGAGGGATTTCACCACCTCAGGATGGAGAGACTGAATGCTTCTGAGGGAATTAGGATGGTGGAATATTGGTGGTACCAGGGAAGGGGGAGAGATGTTTGAAAATACTATGTTTGCTCGTTCTTGGGTTCCAATAAAGAAGGAACAGGGCACAGGAGTCGGAAGGACTAGTGGCAATAGTGATGAAGGGACCTTCTTATCATGCTGGCAGTGTTAATTACCCAGGTGTAGGATGCCATACACTGAGGCGGAAGATCGCAAGTCAGAGTGGCCGGCAGGCACAACTTCCTGGCACACCAGAGGCAGGTCTTCAATACCCACTGGTTTCCCCACCAGGCTGCATAAGCGAACCTGAGCCACAGGGAGTTGGTCAAATCCTCCTGACACTGTGGAGAAACCAACAGGCAAAACGTGGGGGCAAAAGTGATGAGACCCCACACTTTTCACTAGTGGTCACAATGAGCTATGAAGTAACAGCTTCTCAACCTGTGCTGTTTCCTGTTGGATGCACATAATCCATTTGCATTGCAGGCAATTTTAGGATGTGCTTTACAGTAAGGTGGAAAGTACCTTATGGCAAAAAACACTCAGAAATTTATGTGTGGATTTCAAGTCATTCCAGTCCTAGAACGTTGTGCTTTTTAGAGACGCCATAGCTGTTTTTCCCTTTGTAATATCAGAGCAGTAATATCTTCTCTGGAGGCCTGTTGGGTGAATTTCATGGAATCAAGTTAAGTAGGTGCCAGAAGCATTGCCGTTTTCCCGCCATAGCCCTGCCACCCACTGAAAAATGTTTGATGAGATTACTTAATGATTTCCAATTAAGTCGTATTTCCAAATATCATGATTTCCATTTTAATGTAGTTGGTACGGAGCTTTGTGAGTGTGTGCTTCTTTTATTATGGATCACGTTCAGCTCCTTTTTATTTGCCTCCCAGTTATAATAGTAAAACTCTACTCCTCTACTCCGAGGAGTCCCTACCACCCATATCATCACTTTCCAGCCCAGCACTCTTCACGCTCATTCATTTAAAGCATTCAACATTGTGTAAATGAATCTTGGAAGGCAAAAGCTACTGAATTTAGCGAATTTGTGGAGGCATTCCCACAAATCAGCCAGGTGAAGTTTCACACACCCGAAGACTGCACAACTCCTCTGAGGCAGCACTATGCTGCAAACCCAGACGGCCACTTTTCTCACCCCTCGTCCGTTTGCTGTTCTGGGTAATGAGGTTCAAAAGTCACCTAGGCAACTGCAAAAATAGCTGAAATGGAGAAAGGGCTTCAGGCTGGTGACCAGCAGAGGTCCACCTGACCCCCGTAAGCTGCTGAACAAGAAGGGCTGCCAGAAATGTCCCCCTAGGGAATTTGGTGGAGACGAAGACCTGCTCACTGGACAAGGGTTCCTCCCAGGATACGCCCGAGCGGAAGAAGCGGGCTCTGAGCCACGCCCTTTCACCCACCGCTACCCCGCCCTGGGCTGGTGAAGGTGCGCGTAAGGATGTGGACTACTGAGCCCTGAAGAAATAAGTCCTTCCCCTTTGACCCCATGGAGGATTGCCTGTGAGGATCTTAAATGAGTCTACCCGTGTCTAGACACGGGAGTAGGTCTGTCCGGTACAGCACCTCCCTCAAGGAGGAGAAGAGTGAGGAGAAAGGAAACTCAAGTCTGACCATTCTGTCCTGGGAGAGAAGAGGAGGATCTCATCTCTCATCTGTCCCAGCAAGGCAAGGAGACTTTCTCTCATCTTTCCAAGCAAGGCAGGGTGACTTATTATAATTAGGAATCAAAAAGAGTCTAGAAGGAATGAAAGCAGCCCGTAAGGTGAATTCCTAAGGACTGCCCATTGAAACTGACAAAATTGCCCTTGTCTGATGAGAGGAATGAGCAGAGCACTGAGGTGGTGAACAAGGATCTGGTGAGACTTTCCCAGCATGTTTCTACCAAAGCTTTATCTAAGCTTCTCAGAACACTCTCCTAAAAAGCAGATGTTTGGCCCTTCAGAAAGTCAGCAAGCAAAATGCCTTGAGTGTCCCAAAACACTGATGCCATGATGTTGGCTCCTGACTGGCCTCCTTTTCCTTTGACTGGACCACTGCCACCTCTTGGTAGCCACCGCTTTGATGATGCCTTGCCCTCGAGATCATATTGGTAAAGCCATGTTCCAACTTCCGGTTATCATCTGTCAGAGGGATGCGTCAGGATCGTGATCCCTCCTGTTTAAAATTTCCACTGATAGCTCTCGTCGTAACTGCAGCTGATCTGGGCACAGTGGTTTTCACAGCCACTGCAGGATTCATCTTCCACATCTTCTCACCTCTTCTTGAAACAAGCTATACATTCGTAGAGAGTTCATTTCTTTGGAGTAGTGTCCTTATCAGCTTTTCCGAAAACATCAATGATTTCTTCATTCTTCCACCCAAGCTTCACCAGAAATTTGATGTTTGCTCTTGCTGCAGTTTTCGTGGAATTCATGTTGCTCTGATAGGAGTCCTTTTCAGTGGATGTCTCATCCTTCTCAGTGCCTCAAACTAGATCTAGTTCAGAAAGGTGATAAGAAGTTAGGACAAGTTTATTTGAGTGCAAACCAGTGGAAATCCATGCATAGTTTCTTCAGCATGTGCATTTTCTATGAACCTTTGGAAGACCCCCTGTGTTGAACATTGCCCGAGTCCTGGGAGAGAAGTGGGTGCGGTCCACTTCCTGTCCTCAATTTGCCCACAGCGGAGGAGTGCACAGAGCAGGGAAAGGCAACCCCAGAGAGATCCTGCCCTCCAGCATGCAGCAGACTGCTGGATCAGTCCTGGCTCCATGGGGTGCTGTGTGGGCCCAAGCAAGTTGCCCAACCTCCCTGAACCTTCATTTAATCCTAGGTAGCCCAATTCCAGTAGCCATTATAGGACTGCCCTGCACGGACAGTTAATTAACTCAGGAAAAGCAACCTAGCTCCAAGGTTAGCAACCAGGAGTTCCAGTTGATTCCGCTAGCGCACCCCCTGGGGCATTCCCAAGCTGGAGTCTGGTGGAAGATGAGGCTCAGTGTGATTGGATTGAAGCAGCAACCTATCAAGGAGAAGTCCCACCCACTCTGCCCTGTGCGTCTATAAAGGCGACACGTGGCGGCCGCGGCACTCATTGAAGCCGCCAGTTGGGAGAGGAGCAGAGCCAGGCCGGTGCTCCCGAAGGCAGCAAGATGTTGCGAGCCACAGCTCCCTGCTGGTTCCCACCTGGGTACCCAGAAGCTAAGAAGGTGGCCGAGGAGGCGGCCCTGGAGTCTCCAGAATTCCCACTGCCCTCTCATCAGCCTGCCCAGAGCTTCGGGCTCCGGGTGCCCCAGATGCACAGCCAGGCCTCAGCATTTGTGGACATCCAGGCGGAGCCCCAGAACAGGGGTCCGGCGGTGCCCCCAGCGTGGCCCAAGATGGTGACGGAGGCGTGCTACTTCCCTGCGCAGAGGGGATCGGCCTGCTGCTTGCCAGGCGCCCCAAGGCTGTCAGAGAGGCTCTCGGGGGTCCGCGTCGCAGCCCCCAGGAAGAGGAAGACGATCGCCCACTCTTCCAGCCCTTGCTTGGTCACAGGTTACACAGATGCCAAGAGAACCCGGGTGGCCAGCAGCAGCCAACGCTCCAGTGGCTCCAAGGTCGGCAGACAGCCAGGGAAGACGCGCAACAGGTCAGGGATGGCATGCAAGACCACCACCACCATCAGCTCTAAGCGAATCGTCCGTCGTCCATCCTTACCGAGTTTGAAGAAACCCATTATCCTCCGAAGGTCTGGGTGCCAAGTCCCCACCGTCATCCGCCGAGGCTATCTCCAGCTGTTCACCGAAGAGTGTCTCAAGTTCTGCGCCTCCAAGCAGGAGGCCGAGGAGAAGGCGCTGAACGAGGAGAAGGTGGCCTACGACTGCAGCCCCAACAAGAACAGGTACCTGAACGTGGTCCTGAACACCCTCAAGAGACTCAAGGGCCTGACCCCCAGCTCCATGCCCGGCCTCAGCAGGGCCGCCCTGTACGGCCGCCTCCAGGAGTTCCTGCTCACCCAGGACCAGCTCAAGGAGAACGGCTACCCCTTCCCGCACCCCGAGCGGCCCGGAGGCGCCGTCCTCTTCACTGGCCAGGGGAAGGGGCCCGGCGACTCCTGCTGCAGGGTCTGCTGCCGTTGTGGCACCGAGTACCTGGTGTCCTCCTCGGGCCGCTGTGTACGCGACCAGTTGTGTTATTATCACTGGGGGCGGGTCCGCTCGAGCCAGGTGGCTGGAGGCCGGGTTAGCCAGTACACCTGCTGTGCAGCTGCTCCTGGCTCTGTGGGCTGCCAGGTGGCAAAGCAGCACGTGCGGGACGGCCGCAAGGAGAGCCTCGATGGCTTCGTGGAGACCTTCAAGAAAGAGTTGTCCAGAGACGCTTATCCAGGAATCTACGCCTTGGACTGTGAGATGTGCTACACCACGCATGGCCTAGAGCTGACCCGCGTCACCGTGGTGGACGCCGACATGCGAGTGGTGTACGACACCTTCGTCAAGCCCGACAACGAGATCGTGGACTACAACACCAGGTTTTCCGGAGTCACCGAGGCCGACGTCGCCAAGACGAGCATCACCTTGCCCCAAGTCCAAGCCATCCTGCTGAGCTTTTTCAGCGCCCAAACCATCCTCATCGGGCACAGCCTGGAGAGCGATCTGCTGGCCCTGAAGCTCATCCACAGCACCGTGGTGGACACGGCCGTGCTCTTCCCGCACTACCTGGGTTTCCCCTACAAGCGCTCCCTCAGGAATCTCGCGGCCGACTACCTGGGACAGATCATCCAGGACAGCCAGGACGGCCACAACTCCAGCGAGGACGCAAACGCCTGCCTGCAGCTGGTGATGTGGAAGGTCCGACAGCGCGCCCAGATCCAGCCACGCCACCGGTCCGCCTCTCCCTCCGCCCTGGCCTGTCCTTAGCCCCAGGCCTCTTCCAAAACCGCCATCAGTCCCGAGAGCTCACCCTGTCCACCGCGCCGCAAAGCGAAAGAAACTGGAGCAGCCGGCGGCAGGAGAGGGCAAAAAGCCAAGAGTAACCCCAACCCCCCACTCCCAGTCCCCCGGAATCCCCGCCGCTGCCCCTCGGGCCTGTCCCCATCAATAATAATGGATTCTATACGTGGGATGGTTTTAAAGTACGTGGAAAAATTCTTTGATGGATTTTCCTTGGAAAAGTGAAACCTAAATCCACTCCGTTTGGAGGTGGGACTATTTACAGTTGTTGCTTACTAAACATAAACTACGTTTAGGCTGATATTTCAGACAATGAAACCTTTGAGTGCCCGTAGGGGGAAGATCTCGGTTGCTGAGTGCAGGGAAGGAGGATGTAATTCCATCATATATACTCTCTGTGCCTACCGCATTTTGAAAAATGCCAGTGATACCTATTTATAAAATAAAATCAACCAAGGAAAAGGACGAACTTAGCAACACTATGTTTGGTTAATACAACGGTATCTTGTATTTCTTACGTCCAGGTATACTTATAAATGCCTAGAGGGATTTCACCACCTCAGGATGGAGAGACTGAATGCTTCTGAGGGAATTAGGATGGTGGAATATTGGTGGTACCAGGGAAGGGGGAGAGATGTTTGAAAATACTATGTTTGCTCGTTCTTGGGTTCCAATAAAGAAGGAACAGGGCACAGGAGTCGGAAGGACTAGTGGCAATAGTGATGAAGGGACCTTCTTATCATGCTGGCAGTGTTAATTACCCAGGTGTAGGATGCCATACACTGAGGCGGAAGATCGCAAGTCAGAGTGGCCGGCTGGCACAACTTCCTGGCACACCAGAGGCAGGTCTTCAATACCCACTGGTTTCCCCACCAGACTGCATAAGCGAACCTGAGCCACAGGGAGTTGGTCAAATCCTCCTGACACTGTGGAGAAACCAACAGGCAAAACGTGGGGGCAAAAGTGATGAGACCCCACACTTTTCACTAGTGGTCACAATGAGCTATGAAGTAACAGCTCCTCAACCTGTGCTGTTTCCTGTTGGATGCACATAATCCATTTGCATTGCAGACAATTTTAGGATGTGCTTTACAGTAAGGTGGAAAGTACCTTATGGCAAAAAACACTCAGAAATTTATGTGTGGATTTCAAGTCATTCCAGTCCTAGAACGTTGTGCTTTTTAGAGACGCCATAGCTGTTTTTCCCTTTGTAATATCAGAGCAGTAATATCTTCTCTGGAGGCCTGTTGGGTGAATTTCATGGAATCAAGTTAAGTAGGTGCCAGAAGCATTGCCGTTTTCCCGCCATAGCCCTGCCACCCACTGAAAAATGTTTGATGAGATTACTTAATGATTTCCAATTAAGTCGTATTTCCAAATATCATGATTTCCATTTTAATGTAGTTGGTACGGAGCTTTGTGAGTGTGTGCTTCTTTTATTATGGATCACGTTCAGCTCCTTTTTATTTGCCTCCCAGTTATAATAGTAAAACTCTACTCCTCTACTCCGAGGAGTCCCTACCACCCATATCATCACTTTCCAGCCCAGCACTCTTCACGCTCATTCATTTAAAGCATTCAACATTGTGTAAATGAATCTTGGAAGGCAAAAGCTACTGAATTTAGCGAATTTGTGGAGGCATTCCCACAAATCAGCCAGGTGAAGTTTCACACACCCGAAGACTGCACAACTCCTCTGAGGCAGCACTATGCTGCAAACCCAGACGGCCACTTTTCTCACCCCTCGTCCGTTTGCTGTTCTGGGTAATGAGGTTCAAAAGTCACCTAGGCAACTGCAAAAATAGCTGAAATGGAGAAAGGGCTTCAGGCTGGTGACCAGCAGAGGTCCACCTGACCCCCGTAAGCTGCTGAACAAGAAGGGCTGCCAGAAATGTCCCCCTAGGGAATTTGGTGGAGACGAAGACCTGCTCACTGGACAAGGGTTCCTCCCAGGATACGCCCGAGCGGAAGAAGCGGGCTCTGAGCCACGCCCTTTCACCCACCGCTACCCCGCCCTGGGCTGGTGAAGGTGCGCGTAAGGATGTGGACTACTGAGCCCTGAAGAAATAAGTCCTTCCCCTTTGACCCCATGGAGGATTGCCTGTGAGGATCTTAAATGAGTCTACCCGTGTCTAGACACGGGAGTAGGTCTGTCCGGTACAGCACCTCCCTCAAGGAGGAGAAGAGTGAGGAGAAAGGAAACTCAAGTCTGACCATTCTGTCCTGGGAGAGAAGAGGAGGATCTCATCTCTCATCTGTCCCAGCAAGGCAAGGAGACTTTCTCTCATCTTTCCAAGCAAGGCAGGGTGACTTATTATAATTAGGAATCAAAAAGAGTCTAGAAGGAATGAAAGCAGCCCGTAAGGTGAATTCCTAAGGACTGCCCATTGAAACTGACAAAATTGCCCTTGTCTGATGAGAGGAATGAGCAGAGCACTGAGGTGGTGAACAAGGATCTGGTGAGACTTTCCCAGCATGTTTCTACCAAAGCTTTATCTAAGCTTCTCAGAACACTCTCCTAAAAAGCAGATGTTTGGCCCTTCAGAAAGTCAGCAAGCAAAATGCCTTGAGTGTCCCAAAACACTGATGCCATGATGTTGGCTCCTGACTGGCCTCCTTTTCCTTTGACTGGACCACTGCCACCTCTTGGTAGCCACCGCTTTGATGATGCCTTGCCCTCGAGATCATATTGGTAAAGCCATGTTCCAACTTCCGGTTATCATCTGTCAGAGGGATGCGTCAGGATCGTGATCCCTCCTGTTTAAAATTTCCACTGATAGCTCTCGTCGTAACTGCAGCTGATCTGGGCACAGTGGTTTTCACAGCCACTGCAGGATTCATCTTCCACATCTTCTCACCTCTTCTTGAAACAAGCTATACATTCGTAGAGAGTTCATTTCTTTGGAGTAGTGTCCTTATCAGCTTTTCCGAAAACATCAATGATTTCTTCATTCTTCCACCCAAGCTTCACCAGAAATTTGATGTTTGCTCTTGCTGCAGTTTTCGTGGAATTCATGTTGCTCTGATAGGAGTCCTTTTCAGTGGATGTCTCATCCTTCTCAGTGCCTCAAACTAGATCTAGTTCAGAAAGGTGATAAGAAGTTAGGACAAGTTTATTTGAGTGCAAACCAGTGGAAATCCATGCATAGTTTCTTCAGCATGTGCATTTTCTATGAACCTTTGGAAGACCCCCTGTGTTGAACATTGCCCGAGTCCTGGGAGAGAAGTGGGTGCGGTCCACTTCCTGTCCTCAATTTGCCCACAGCGGAGGAGTGCACAGAGCAGGGAAAGGCAACCCCAGAGAGATCCTGCCCTCCAGCATGCAGCAGACTGCTGGATCAGTCCTGGCTCCATGGGGTGCTGTGTGGGCCCAAGCAAGTTGCCCAACCTCCCTGAACCTTCATTTAATCCTAGGTAGCCCAATTCCAGTAGCCATTATAGGACTGCCCTGCACGGACAGTTAATTAACTCAGGAAAAGCAACCTAGCTCCAAGGTTAGCAACCAGGAGTTCCAGTTGATTCCGCTAGCGCACCCCCTGGGGCATTCCCAAGCTGGAGTCTGGTGGAAGATGAGGCTCAGTGTGATTGGATTGAAGCAGCAACCTATCAAGGAGAAGTCCCACCCACTCTGCCCTGTGCGTCTATAAAGGCGACACGTGGCGGCCGCGGCACTCATTGAAGCCGCCAGTTGGGAGAGGAGCAGAGCCAGGCCGGTGCTCCCGAAGGCAGCAAGATGTTGCGAGCCACAGCTCCCTGCTGGTTCCCACCTGGGTACCCAGAAGCTAAGAAGGTGGCCGAGGAGGCGGCCCTGGAGTCTCCAGAATTCCCACTGCCCTCTCATCAGCCTGCCCAGAGCTTCGGGCTCCGGGTGCCCCAGATGCACAGCCAGGCCTCAGCATTTGTGGACATCCAGGCGGAGCCCCAGAACAGGGGTCCGGCGGTGCCCCCAGCGTGGCCCAAGATGGTGACGGAGGCGTGCTACTTCCCTGCGCAGAGGGGATCGGCCTGCTGCTTGCCAGGCGCCCCAAGGCTGTCAGAGAGGCTCTCGGGGGTCCGCGTCGCAGCCCCCAGGAAGAGGAAGACGATCGCCCACTCTTCCAGCCCTTGCTTGGTCACAGGTTACACAGATGCCAAGAGAACCCGGGTGGCCAGCAGCAGCCAACGCTCCAGTGGCTCCAAGGTCGGCAGACAGCCAGGGAAGACGTGCAACAGGTCAGGGATGGCATGCAAGACCACCACCACCATCAGCTCTAAGCGAATCGTCCGTCGTCCATCCTTACCGAGTTTGAAGAAACCCATTATCCTCCGAAGGTCTGGGTGCCAAGTCCCCACCGTCATCCGCCGAGGCTATCTCCAGCTGTTCACCGAAGAGTGTCTCAAGTTCTGCGCCTCCAAGCAGGAGGCCGAGGAGAAGGCGCTGAACGAGGAGAAGGTGGCCTACGACTGCAGCCCCAACAAGAACAGGTACCTGAACGTGGTCCTGAACACCCTCAAGAGACTCAAGGGCCTGACCCCCAGCTCCATGCCCGGCCTCAGCAGGGCCGCCCTGTACGGCCGCCTCCAGGAGTTCCTGCTCACCCAGGACCAGCTCAAGGAGAACGGCTACCCCTTCCCGCACCCCGAGCGGCCCGGAGGCGCCGTCCTCTTCACTGGCCAGGGGAAGGGGCCCGGCGACTCCTGCTGCAGGGTCTGCTGCCGTTGTGGCACCGAGTACCTGGTGTCCTCCTCGGGCCGCTGTGTACGCGACCAGTTGTGTTATTATCACTGGGGGCGGGTCCGCTCGAGCCAGGTGGCTGGAGGCCGGGTTAGCCAGTACACCTGCTGTGCAGCTGCTCCTGGCTCTGTGGGCTGCCAGGTGGCAAAGCAGCACGTGCGGGACGGCCGCAAGGAGAGCCTCGATGGCTTCGTGGAGACCTTCAAGAAAGAGTTGTCCAGAGACGCTTATCCAGGAATCTACGCCTTGGACTGTGAGATGTGCTACACCACGCATGGCCTAGAGCTGACCCGCGTCACCGTGGTGGACGCCGACATGCGAGTGGTGTACGACACCTTCGTCAAGCCCGACAACGAGATCGTGGACTACAACACCAGGTTTTCCGGAGTCACCGAGGCCGACGTCGCCAAGACGAGCATCACCTTGCCCCAAGTCCAAGCCATCCTGCTGAGCTTTTTCAGCGCCCAAACCATCCTCATCGGGCACAGCCTGGAGAGCGATCTGCTGGCCCTGAAGCTCATCCACAGCACCGTGGTGGACACGGCCGTGCTCTTCCCGCACTACCTGGGTTTCCCCTACAAGCGCTCCCTCAGGAATCTCGCGGCCGACTACCTGGGACAGATCATCCAGGACAGCCAGGACGGCCACAACTCCAGCGAGGACGCAAACGCCTGCCTGCAGCTGGTGATGTGGAAGGTCCGACAGCGCGCCCAGATCCAGCCACGCCAGCGGTCCGCCTCTCCCTCCGCCCTGGCCTGTCCTTAGCCCCAGGCCTCTTCCAAAACCGCCATCAGTCCCGAGAGCTCACCCTGTCCACCGCGCCGCAAAGCGAAAGAAACTGGAGCAGCCGGCGGCAGGAGAGGGCAAAAAGCCAAGAGTAACCCCAACCCCCCACTCCCAGTCCCCCGGAATCCCCGCCGCTGCCCCTCGGGCCTGTCCCCATCAATAATAATGGATTCTATACGTGGGATGGTTTTAAAGTACGTGGAAAAATTCTTTGATGGATTTTCCTTGGAAAAGTGAAACCTAAATCCACTCCGTTTGGAGGTGGGACTATTTACAGTTGTTGCTTACTAAACATAAACTACGTTTAGGCTGATATTTCAGACAATGAAACCTTTGAGTGCCCGTAGGGGGAAGATCTCGGTTGCTGAGTGCAGGGAAGGAGGATGTAATTCCATCATATATACTCTCTGTGCCTACCGCATTTTGAAAAATGCCAGTGATACCTATTTATAAAATAAAATCAACCAAGGAAAAGGACGAACTTAGCAACACTATGTTTGGTTAATACAACGGTATCTTGTATTTCTTACGTCCAGGTATACTTATAAATGCCTAGAGGGATTTCACCACCTCAGGATGGAGAGACTGAATGCTTCTGAGGGAATTAGGATGGTGGAATATTGGTGGTACCAGGGAAGGGGGAGAGATGTTTGAAAATACTATGTTTGCTCGTTCTTGGGTTCCAATAAAGAAGGAACAGGGCACAGGAGTCGGAAGGACTAGTGGCAATAGTGATGAAGGGACCTTCTTATCATGCTGGCAGTGTTAATTACCCAGGTGTAGGATGCCATACACTGAGGCGGAAGATCGCAAGTCAGAGTGGCCGGCTGGCACAACTTCCTGGCACACCAGAGGCAGGTCTTCAATACCCACTGGTTTCCCCACCAGACTGCATAAGCGAACCTGAGCCACAGGGAGTTGGTCAAATCCTCCTGACACTGTGGAGAAACCAACAGGCAAAACGTGGGGGCAAAAGTGATGAGACCCCACACTTTTCACTAGTGGTCACAATGAGCTATGAAGTAACAGCTCCTCAACCTGTGCTGTTTCCTGTTGGATGCACATAATCCATTTGCATTGCAGACAATTTTAGGATGTGCTTTACAGTAAGGTGGAAAGTACCTTATGGCAAAAAACACTCAGAAATTTATGTGTGGATTTCAAGTCATTCCAGTCCTAGAACGTTGTGCTTTTTAGAGACGCCATAGCTGTTTTTCCCTTTGTAATATCAGAGCAGTAATATCTTCTCTGGAGGCCTGTTGGGTGAATTTCATGGAATCAAGTTAAGTAGGTGCCAGAAGCATTGCCGTTTTCCCGCCATAGCCCTGCCACCCACTGAAAAATGTTTGATGAGATTACTTAATGATTTCCAATTAAGTCGTATTTCCAAATATCATGATTTCCATTTTAATGTAGTTGGTACGGAGCTTTGTGAGTGTGTGCTTCTTTTATTATGGATCACGTTCAGCTCCTTTTTATTTGCCTCCCAGTTATAATAGTAAAACTCTACTCCTCTACTCCGAGGAGTCCCTACCACCCATATCATCACTTTCCAGCCCAGCACTCTTCACGCTCATTCATTTAAAGCATTCAACATTGTGTAAATGAATCTTGGAAGGCAAAAGCTACTGAATTTAGCGAATTTGTGGAGGCATTCCCACAAATCAGCCAGGTGAAGTTTCACACACCCGAAGACTGCACAACTCCTCTGAGGCAGCACTATGCTGCAAACCCAGACGGCCACTTTTCTCACCCCTCGTCCGTTTGCTGTTCTGGGTAATGAGGTTCAAAAGTCACCTAGGCAACTGCAAAAATAGCTGAAATGGAGAAAGGGCTTCAGGCTGGTGACCAGCAGAGGTCCACCTGACCCCCGTAAGCTGCTGAACAAGAAGGGCTGCCAGAAATGTCCCCCTAGGGAATTTGGTGGAGACGAAGACCTGCTCACTGGACAAGGGTTCCTCCCAGGATACGCCCGAGCGGAAGAAGCGGGCTCTGAGCCACGCCCTTTCACCCACCGCTACCCCGCCCTGGGCTGGTGAAGGTGCGCGTAAGGATGTGGACTACTGAGCCCTGAAGAAATAAGTCCTTCCCCTTTGACCCCATGGAGGATTGCCTGTGAGGATCTTAAATGAGTCTACCCGTGTCTAGACACGGGAGTAGGTCTGTCCGGTACAGCACCTCCCTCAAGGAGGAGAAGAGTGAGGAGAAAGGAAACTCAAGTCTGACCATTCTGTCCTGGGAGAGAAGAGGAGGATCTCATCTCTCATCTGTCCCAGCAAGGCAAGGAGACTTTCTCTCATCTTTCCAAGCAAGGCAGGGTGACTTATTATAATTAGGAATCAAAAAGAGTCTAGAAGGAATGAAAGCAGCCCGTAAGGTGAATTCCTAAGGACTGCCCATTGAAACTGACAAAATTGCCCTTGTCTGATGAGAGGAATGAGCAGAGCACTGAGGTGGTGAACAAGGATCTGGTGAGACTTTCCCAGCATGTTTCTACCAAAGCTTTATCTAAGCTTCTCAGAACACTCTCCTAAAAAGCAGATGTTTGGCCCTTCAGAAAGTCAGCAAGCAAAATGCCTTGAGTGTCCCAAAACACTGATGCCATGATGTTGGCTCCTGACTGGCCTCCTTTTCCTTTGACTGGACCACTGCCACCTCTTGGTAGCCACCGCTTTGATGATGCCTTGCCCTCGAGATCATATTGGTAAAGCCATGTTCCAACTTCCGGTTATCATCTGTCAGAGGGATGCGTCAGGATCGTGATCCCTCCTGTTTAAAATTTCCACTGATAGCTCTCGTCGTAACTGCAGCTGATCTGGGCACAGTGGTTTTCACAGCCACTGCAGGATTCATCTTCCACATCTTCTCACCTCTTCTTGAAACAAGCTATACATTCGTAGAGAGTTCATTTCTTTGGAGTAGTGTCCTTATCAGCTTTTCCGAAAACATCAATGATTTCTTCATTCTTCCACCCAAGCTTCACCAGAAATTTGATGTTTGCTCTTGCTGCAGTTTTCGTGGAATTCATGTTGCTCTGATAGGAGTCCTTTTCAGTGGATGTCTCATCCTTCTCAGTGCCTCAAACTAGATCTAGTTCAGAAAGGTGATAAGAAGTTAGGACAAGTTTATTTGAGTGCAAACCAGTGGAAATCCATGCATAGTTTCTTCAGCATGTGCATTTTCTATGAACCTTTGGAAGACCCCCTGTGTTGAACATTGCCCGAGTCCTGGGAGAGAAGTGGGTGCGGTCCACTTCCTGTCCTCAATTTGCCCACAGCGGAGGAGTGCACAGAGCAGGGAAAGGCAACCCCAGAGAGATCCTGCCCTCCAGCATGCAGCAGACTGCTGGATCAGTCCTGGCTCCATGGGGTGCTGTGTGGGCCCAAGCAAGTTGCCCAACCTCCCTGAACCTTCATTTAATCCTAGGTAGCCCAATTCCAGTAGCCATTATAGGACTGCCCTGCACGGACAGTTAATTAACTCAGGAAAAGCAACCTAGCTCCAAGGTTAGCAACCAGGAGTTCCAGTTGATTCCGCTAGCGCACCCCCTGGGGCATTCCCAAGCTGGAGTCTGGTGGAAGATGAGGCTCAGTGTGATTGGATTGAAGCAGCAACCTATCAAGGAGAAGTCCCACCCACTCTGCCCTGTGCGTCTATAAAGGCGACACGTGGCGGCCGCGGCACTCATTGAAGCCGCCAGTTGGGAGAGGAGCAGAGCCAGGCCGGTGCTCCCGAAGGCAGCAAGATGTTGCGAGCCACAGCTCCCTGCTGGTTCCCACCTGGGTACCCAGAAGCTAAGAAGGTGGCCGAGGAGGCGGCCCTGGAGTCTCCAGAATTCCCACTGCCCTCTCATCAGCCTGCCCAGAGCTTCGGGCTCCGGGTGCCCCAGATGCACAGCCAGGCCTCAGCATTTGTGGACATCCAGGCGGAGCCCCAGAACAGGGGTCCGGCGGTGCCCCCAGCGTGGCCCAAGATGGTGACGGAGGCGTGCTACTTCCCTGCGCAGAGGGGATCGGCCTGCTGCTTGCCAGGCGCCCCAAGGCTGTCAGAGAGGCTCTCGGGGGTCCGCGTCGCAGCCCCCAGGAAGAGGAAGACGATCGCCCACTCTTCCAGCCCTTGCTTGGTCACAGGTTACACAGATGCCAAGAGAACCCGGGTGGCCAGCAGCAGCCAACGCTCCAGTGGCTCCAAGGTCGGCAGACAGCCAGGGAAGACGTGCAACAGGTCAGGGATGGCATGCAAGACCACCACCACCATCAGCTCTAAGCGAATCGTCCGTCGTCCATCCTTACCGAGTTTGAAGAAACCCATTATCCTCCGAAGGTCTGGGTGCCAAGTCCCCACCGTCATCCGCCGAGGCTATCTCCAGCTGTTCACCGAAGAGTGTCTCAAGTTCTGCGCCTCCAAGCAGGAGGCCGAGGAGAAGGCGCTGAACGAGGAGAAGGTGGCCTACGACTGCAGCCCCAACAAGAACAGGTACCTGAACGTGGTCCTGAACACCCTCAAGAGACTCAAGGGCCTGACCCCCAGCTCCATGCCCGGCCTCAGCAGGGCCGCCCTGTACGGCCGCCTCCAGGAGTTCCTGCTCACCCAGGACCAGCTCAAGGAGAACGGCTACCCCTTCCCGCACCCCGAGCGGCCCGGAGGCGCCGTCCTCTTCACTGGCCAGGGGAAGGGGCCCGGCGACTCCTGCTGCAGGGTCTGCTGCCGTTGTGGCACCGAGTACCTGGTGTCCTCCTCGGGCCGCTGTGTACGCGACCAGTTGTGTTATTATCACTGGGGGCGGGTCCGCTCGAGCCAGGTGGCTGGAGGCCGGGTTAGCCAGTACACCTGCTGTGCAGCTGCTCCTGGCTCTGTGGGCTGCCAGGTGGCAAAGCAGCACGTGCGGGACGGCCGCAAGGAGAGCCTCGATGGCTTCGTGGAGACCTTCAAGAAAGAGTTGTCCAGAGACGCTTATCCAGGAATCTACGCCTTGGACTGTGAGATGTGCTACACCACGCATGGCCTAGAGCTGACCCGCGTCACCGTGGTGGACGCCGACATGCGAGTGGTGTACGACACCTTCGTCAAGCCCGACAACGAGATCGTGGACTACAACACCAGGTTTTCCGGAGTCACCGAGGCCGACGTCGCCAAGACGAGCATCACCTTGCCCCAAGTCCAAGCCATCCTGCTGAGCTTTTTCAGCGCCCAAACCATCCTCATCGGGCACAGCCTGGAGAGCGATCTGCTGGCCCTGAAGCTCATCCACAGCACCGTGGTGGACACGGCCGTGCTCTTCCCGCACTACCTGGGTTTCCCCTACAAGCGCTCCCTCAGGAATCTCGCGGCCGACTACCTGGGACAGATCATCCAGGACAGCCAGGACGGCCACAACTCCAGCGAGGACGCAAACGCCTGCCTGCAGCTGGTGATGTGGAAGGTCCGACAGCGCGCCCAGATCCAGCCACGCCAGCGGTCCGCCTCTCCCTCCGCCCTGGCCTGTCCTTAGCCCCAGGCCTCTTCCAAAACCGCCATCAGTCCCGAGAGCTCACCCTGTCCACCGCGCCGCAAAGCGAAAGAAACTGGAGCAGCCGGCGGCAGGAGAGGGCAAAAAGCCAAGAGTAACCCCAACCCCCCACTCCCAGTCCCCCGGAATCCCCGCCGCTGCCCCTCGGGCCTGTCCCCATCAATAATAATGGATTCTATACGTGGGATGGTTTTAAAGTACGTGGAAAAATTCTTTGATGGATTTTCCTTGGAAAAGTGAAACCTAAATCCACTCCGTTTGGAGGTGGGACTATTTACAGTTGTTGCTTACTAAACATAAACTACGTTTAGGCTGATATTTCAGACAATGAAACCTTTGAGTGCCCGTAGGGGGAAGATCTCGGTTGCTGAGTGCAGGGAAGGAGGATGTAATTCCATCATATATACTCTCTGTGCCTACCGCATTTTGAAAAATGCCAGTGATACCTATTTATAAAATAAAATCAACCAAGGAAAAGGACGAACTTAGCAACACTATGTTTGGTTAATACAACGGTATCTTGTATTTCTTACGTCCAGGTATACTTATAAATGCCTAGAGGGATTTCACCACCTCAGGATGGAGAGACTGAATGCTTCTGAGGGAATTAGGATGGTGGAATATTGGTGGTACCAGGGAAGGGGGAGAGATGTTTGAAAATACTATGTTTGCTCGTTCTTGGGTTCCAATAAAGAAGGAACAGGGCACAGGAGTCGGAAGGACTAGTGGCAATAGTGATGAAGGGACCTTCTTATCATGCTGGCAGTGTTAATTACCCAGGTGTAGGATGCCATACACTGAGGCGGAAGATCGCAAGTCAGAGTGGCCGGCTGGCACAACTTCCTGGCACACCAGAGGCAGGTCTTCAATACCCACTGGTTTCCCCACCAGACTGCATAAGCGAACCTGAGCCACAGGGAGTTGGTCAAATCCTCCTGACACTGTGGAGAAACCAACAGGCAAAACGTGGGGGCAAAAGTGATGAGACCCCACACTTTTCACTAGTGGTCACAATGAGCTATGAAGTAACAGCTCCTCAACCTGTGCTGTTTCCTGTTGGATGCACATAATCCATTTGCATTGCAGACAATTTTAGGATGTGCTTTACAGTAAGGTGGAAAGTACCTTATGGCAAAAAACACTCAGAAATTTATGTGTGGATTTCAAGTCATTCCAGTCCTAGAACGTTGTGCTTTTTAGAGACGCCATAGCTGTTTTTCCCTTTGTAATATCAGAGCAGTAATATCTTCTCTGGAGGCCTGTTGGGTGAATTTCATGGAATCAAGTTAAGTAGGTGCCAGAAGCATTGCCGTTTTCCCGCCATAGCCCTGCCACCCACTGAAAAATGTTTGATGAGATTACTTAATGATTTCCAATTAAGTCGTATTTCCAAATATCATGATTTCCATTTTAATGTAGTTGGTACGGAGCTTTGTGAGTGTGTGCTTCTTTTATTATGGATCACGTTCAGCTCCTTTTTATTTGCCTCCCAGTTATAATAGTAAAACTCTACTCCTCTACTCCGAGGAGTCCCTACCACCCATATCATCACTTTCCAGCCCAGCACTCTTCACGCTCATTCATTTAAAGCATTCAACATTGTGTAAATGAATCTTGGAAGGCAAAAGCTACTGAATTTAGCGAATTTGTGGAGGCATTCCCACAAATCAGCCAGGTGAAGTTTCACACACCCGAAGACTGCACAACTCCTCTGAGGCAGCACTATGCTGCAAACCCAGACGGCCACTTTTCTCACCCCTCGTCCGTTTGCTGTTCTGGGTAATGAGGTTCAAAAGTCACCTAGGCAACTGCAAAAATAGCTGAAATGGAGAAAGGGCTTCAGGCTGGTGACCAGCAGAGGTCCACCTGACCCCCGTAAGCTGCTGAACAAGAAGGGCTGCCAGAAATGTCCCCCTAGGGAATTTGGTGGAGACGAAGACCTGCTCACTGGACAAGGGTTCCTCCCAGGATACGCCCGAGCGGAAGAAGCGGGCTCTGAGCCACGCCCTTTCACCCACCGCTACCCCGCCCTGGGCTGGTGAAGGTGCGCGTAAGGATGTGGACTACTGAGCCCTGAAGAAATAAGTCCTTCCCCTTTGACCCCATGGAGGATTGCCTGTGAGGATCTTAAATGAGTCTACCCGTGTCTAGACACGGGAGTAGGTCTGTCCGGTACAGCACCTCCCTCAAGGAGGAGAAGAGTGAGGAGAAAGGAAACTCAAGTCTGACCATTCTGTCCTGGGAGAGAAGAGGAGGATCTCATCTCTCATCTGTCCCAGCAAGGCAAGGAGACTTTCTCTCATCTTTCCAAGCAAGGCAGGGTGACTTAGTATAATTAGGAATCAAAAAGAGTCTAGAAGGAATGAAAGCAGCCCGTAAGGTGAATTCCTAAGGACTGCCCATTGAAACTGACAAAATTGCCCTTGTCTGATGAGAGGAATGAGCAGAGCACTGAGGTGGTGAACAAGGATCTGGTGAGACTTTCCCAGCATGTTTCTACCAAAGCTTTATCTAAGCTTCTCAGAACACTCTCCTAAAAAGCAGATGTTTGGCCCTTCAGAAAGTCAGCAAGCAAAATGCCTTGAGTGTCCCAAAACACTGATGCCATGATGTTGGCTCCTGACTGGCCTCCTTTTCCTTTGACTGGACCACTGCCACCTCTTGGTAGCCACCGCTTTGATGATGCCTTGCCCTCGAGATCATATTGGTAAAGCCATGTTCCAACTTCCGGTTATCATCTGTCAGAGGGATGCGTCAGGATCGTGATCCCTCCTGTTTAAAATTTCCACTGATAGCTCTCGTCGTAACTGCAGCTGATCTGGGCACAGTGGTTTTCACAGCCACTGCAGGATTCATCTTCCACATCTTCTCACCTCTTCTTGAAACAAGCTATACATTCGTAGAGAGTTCATTTCTTTGGAGTAGTGTCCTTATCAGCTTTTCTGAAAACATCAATGATTTCTTCATTCTTCCACCCAAGCTTCACCAGAAATTTGATGTTTGCTCTTGCTGCAGTTTTCGTGGAATTCATGTTGCTCTGATAGGAGTCCTTTTCAGTGGATGTCTCATCCTTCTCAGTGCCTCAAACTAGATCTAGTTCAGAAAGGTGATAAGAAGTTAGGACAAGTTTATTTGAGTGCAAACCAGTGGAAATCCATGCATAGTTTCTTCAGCATGTGCATTTTCTATGAACCTTTGGAAGACCCCCTGTGTTGAACATTGCCCGAGTCCTGGGAGAGAAGTGGGTGCGGTCCACTTCCTGTCCTCAATTTGCCCACAGCGGAGGAGTGCACAGAGCAGGGAAAGGCAACCCCAGAGAGATCCTGCCCTCCAGCATGCAGCAGACTGCTGGATCAGTCCTGGCTCCATGGGGTGCTGTGTGGGCCCAAGCAAGTTGCCCAACCTCCCTGAACCTTCATTTAATCCTAGGTAGCCCAATTCCAGTAGCCATTATAGGACTGCCCTGCACGGACAGTTAATTAACTCAGGAAAAGCAACCTAGCTCCAAGGTTAGCAACCAGGAGTTCCAGTTGATTCCGCTTGCGCACCCCCTGGGGCATTCCCAAGCTGGAGTCTGGTGGAAGATGAGGCTCAGTGTGATTGGATTGAAGCAGCAACCTATCAAGGAGAAGTCCCACCCACTCTGCCCTGTGCGTCTATAAAGGCGACGCGTGGCGGCCGCGGCACTCATTGAAGCCGCCAGTTGGGAGAGGAGCAGAGCCAGGCCGGTGCTCCCGAAGGCAGCAAGATGTTGCGAGCCACAGCTCCCTGCTGGTTCCCACCTGGATACCCAGAAGCTAAGAAGGTGGCCGAGGAGGCGGCCCTGGAGGCAAGCCGCCAGCTGGGAGCGGAGCAGAGCCAGGCCGGTGCTCCCGAAGGCAGCAAGATGTTGCGAGCCACAGCTCCCTGCTGGTTCCCACCTGGGTACCCAGAAGCTAAGAAGGTGGCCGAGGAGGCGGCCCTGGAGGCTCCAGAATTCCCACTGCCCTCTCATCAGCCTGCCCAGAGCTTCGGGCTCCGGGTGCCCCAGATGCACAGCCAGGCCTCAGCATTTGTTGACATCCAGGCGGAGCCCCAGAACAGGGGTCCGGCGGTGCCCCCAGCGTGGCCCAAGATGGTGACGGAGGCGTGCTACTTCCCTGCGCAGAGGGGATCGGCCTGCTGCTTGCCAGGCGCCCCAAGGCTGTCAGAGAGGCCCTCGGGAGTCCGCATCGCAGCCCCCAGGAAGAGGAAGACGATCGCCCACTCTTCCAGCCCTTGCTTGGTCACAGGTTACACAGATGCCAAGAGAACCCGGGTGGCCAGCAGCAGCCAACGCTCCAGTGGCTCCAAGGTCGGCAGACAGCCAGGGAAGACGCGCAACAGGTCAGGGATGGCATGCAAGACCACCACCACCATCAGCTCTAAGCGAATCGTCCGTCGTCCATCCTTACCGAGTTTGAAGAAACCCATTATCCTCCGAAGGTCTGGGTGCCAAGTCCCCACCGTCATCCGCCGAGGCTATCTCCAACTGTTCACCGAAGAGTGTCTCAAGTTCTGCGCCTCCAAGCAGGAGGCCGAGGGGAAGGCGCTGAACGAGGAGAAGGTGGCCTACGACTGCAGCCCCAACAAGAACAGGTACCTGAACGTGGTCCTGAACACCCTCAAGAGACTCAAGGGCCTGACCCCCAGCTCCATGCCCGGCCTCAGCAGGGCCGCCCTGTACGGCCGCCTCCAGGAGTTCCTGCTCACCCAGGACCAGCTCAAGGAGAACGGCTACCCCTTCCCGCACCCCGAGCGGCCCGGAGGCGCCGTCCTCTTCACTGGCCAGGGGAAGGGGCCCGGCGACTCCTGCTGCAGGGTCTGCTGCCGTTGTGGCACCGAGTACCTGGTGTCCTCCTCGGGCCGCTGTGTACGCGACCAGTTGTGTTATTATCACTGGGGGCGGGTCCGCTCGAGCCAGGTGGCTGGAGGCCGGGTTAGCCAGTACACCTGCTGTGCAGCTGCTCCTGGCTCTGTGGGCTGCCAGGTGGCAAAGCAGCACGTGCGGGACGGCCGCAAGGAGAGCCTCGATGGCTTCGTGGAGACCTTCAAGAAAGAGTTGTCCAGAGACGCTTATCCAGGAATCTACGCCTTGGAATGTGAGATGTGCTACACCACGCACGGCCTAGAGCTGACCCGCGTCACCGTGGTGGACGCCGACATGCGAGTGGTGTACGACACCTTCGTCAAGCCCGACAACGAGATCGTGGACTACAACACCAGGTTTTCCGGAGTCACCGAGGCCGACGTCGCCAAGACGAGCATCACCTTGCCCCAAGTCCAAGCCATCCTGCTGAGCTTTTTCAGCGCCCAAACCATCCTCATCGGGCACAGCCTGGAGAGCGATCTGCTGGCCCTGAAGCTCATCCACAGCACCGTGGTGGACACGGCCGTGCTCTTCCCGCACTACCTGGGTTTCCCCTACAAGTGCTCCCTCAGGAATCTCGCGGCCGACTACCTGGGACAGATCATCCAGGACAGCCAGGACGGCCACAACTCCAGCGAGGACGCAAACGCCTGCCTGCAGCTGGTGATGTGGAAGGTCCGACAGCGCGCCCAGATCCAGCCACGCCACCGGTCCGCCTCTCCCTCCGCCCTGGCCTGTCCTTAGCCCCAGGCCTCTTCCAAAACCGCCATCAGTCCCGAGAGCTCACCCTGTCCACCGCGCCGCAAAGCGAAAGAAACTGGAGCAGCCGGCGGCAGGAGAGGGCAAAAAGCCAAGAGTAACCCCAACCCCCCACTCCCAGTCCCCCGGAATCCCCGCCGCTGCCCCTCGGGCCTGTCCCCATCAATAATAATGGATTCTATACGTGGGATGGTTTTAAAGTACGTGGAAAAATTCTTTGATGGGTTTTCCTTGGAAAAGTGAAACCTAAATCCACTCCGTTTGGAGGTGGGACTATTTACAGTTGTTGCTTACTAAACATAAACTACGTTTAGGCTGATATTTCAGACAATGAAACCTTTGAGTGCCCGTAGGGGGAAGATCTCGGTTGCTGAGTGCAGGGAAGGAGGATGTAATTCCATCATATATACTCTCTGTGCCTACCGCATTTTGAAAAATGCCAGTGATACCTATTTATAAAATAAAATCAACCAAGGAAAAGGACGAACTTAGCAACACTATGTTTGGTTAATACAACGGTATCTTGTATTTCTTACGTCCAGGTATACTTATAAATGCCTAGAGGGATTTCACCACCTCAGGATGGAGAGACTGAATGCTTCTGAGGGAATTAGGATGGTGGAATATTGGTGGTACCAGGGAAGGGGGAGAGATGTTTGAAAATACTATGTTTGCTCGTTCTTGGGTTCCAATAAAGAAGGAACAGGGCACAGGAGTCGGAAGGACTAGTGGCAATAGTGATGAAGGGACCTTCTTATCATGCTGGCAGTGTTAATTACCCAGGTGTAGGATGCCATACACTGAGGCGGAAGATCGCAAGTCAGAGTGGCCGGCAGGCACAACTTCCTGGCACACCAGAGGCAGGTCTTCAATACCCACTGGTTTCCCCACCAGGCTGCATAAGCGAACCTGAGCCACAGGGAGTTGGTCAAATCCTCCTGACACTGTGGAGAAACCAACAGGCAAAACGTGGGGGCAAAAGTGATGAGACCCCACACTTTTCACTAGTGGTCACAATGAGCTATGAAGTAACAGCTTCTCAACCTGTGCTGTTTCCTGTTGGATGCACATAATCCATTTGCATTGCAGACAATTTTAGGATGTGCTTTACAGTAAGGTGGAAAGTACCTTATGGCAAAAAACACTCAGAAATTTATGTGTGGATTTCAAGTCATTCCAGTCCTAGAACGTTGTGCTTTTTAGAGACGCCATAGCTGTTTTTCCCTTTGTAATATCAGAGCAGTAATATCTTCTCTGGAGGCCTGTTGGGTGAATTTCATGGAATCAAGTTAAGTAGGTGCCAGAAGCATTGCCGTTTTCCCGCCATAGCCCTGCCACCCACTGAAAAATGTTTGATGAGATTACTTAATGATTTCCAATTAAGTCGTATTTCCAAATATCATGATTTCCATTTTAATGTAGTTGGTACGGAGCTTTGTGAGTGTGTGCTTCTTTTATTATGGATCACGTTCAGCTCCTTTTTATTTGCCTCCCAGTTATAATAGTAAAACTCTACTCCTCTACTCCGAGGAGTCCCTACCACCCATATCATCACTTTCCAGCCCAGCACTCTTCACGCTCATTCATTTAAAGCATTCAACATTGTGTAAATGAATCTTGGAAGGCAAAAGCTACTGAATTTAGCGAATTTGTGGAGGCATTCCCACAAATCAGCCAGGTGAAGTTTCACACACCCGAAGACTGCACAACTCCTCTGAGGCAGCACTATGCTGCAAACCCAGACGGCCACTTTTCTCACCCCTCGTCCGTTTGCTGTTCTGGGTAATGAGGTTCAAAAGTCACCTAGGCAACTGCAAAAATAGCTGAAATGGAGAAAGGGCTTCAGGCTGGTGACCAGCAGAGGTCCACCTGACCCCCGTAAGCTGCTGAACAAGAAGGGCTGCCAGAAATGTCCCCCTAGGGAATTTGGTGGAGACGAAGACCTGCTCACTGGACAAGGGTTCCTCCCAGGATACGCCCGAGCGGAAGAAGCGGGCTCTGAGCCACGCCCTTTCACCCACCGCTACCCCGCCCTGGGCTGGTGAAGGTGCGCGTAAGGATGTGGACTACTGAGCCCTGAAGAAATAAGTCCTTCCCCTTTGACCCCATGGAGGATTGCCTGTGAGGATCTTAAATGAGTCTACCCGTGTCTAGACACGGGAGTAGGTCTGTCCGGTACAGCACCTCCCTCAAGGAGGAGAAGAGTGAAGAGAAAGGAAACTCAAGTCTGACCATTCTGTCCTGGGAGAGAAGAGGAGGATCTCATCTCTCATCTGTCCCAGCAAGGCAAGGAGACTTTCTCTCATCTTTCCAAGCAAGGCAGGGTGACTTAGTATAATTAGGAATCAAACAGAGTCTAGAAGGAATGAAAGCAGCCCGTAAGGTGAATTCCTAAGGACTGCCCATTGAAACTGACAAAATTGCCCTTGTTTGATGAGAGGAATGAGCAGAGCACTGAGGTGGTGAACAAGGATCTGGTGAGACTTTCCCAGCATGTTTCTACCAAAGCTTTATCTAAGCTTCTCAGAACACTCTCCTAAAAAGCAGATGTTTGGCCCTTCAGAAAGTCAGCAAGCAAAATGCCTTGAGTGTCCCAAAACACTGATGCCATGATGTTGGCTCCTGACTGGCCTCCTTTTCCTTTGACTGGACCACTGCCACCTCTTGGTAGCCACCGCTTTGATGATGCCTTGCCCTCGAGATCATATTGGTAAAGCCATGTTCCAACTTCCGGTTATCATCTGTCAGAGGGATGCGTCAGGATCGTGATCCCTCCTGTTTAAAATTTCCACTGATAGCTCTCGTCGTAACTGCAGCTGATCTGGGCACAGTGGTTTTCACAGCCACTGCAGGATTCATCTTCCACATCTTCTCACCTCTTCTTGAAACAAGCTATACATTCGTAGAGAGTTCATTTCTTTGGAGTAGTGTCCTTATCAGCTTTTCCGAAAACATCAATGATTTCTTCATTCTTCCACCCAAGCTTCACCAGAAATTTGATGTTTGCTCTTGCTGCAGTTTTCGTGGAATTCATGTTGCTCTGATAGGAGTCCTTTTCAGTGGATGTCTCATCCTTCTCAGTGCCTCAAACTAGATCTAGTTCAGAAAGGTGATAAGAAGTTAGGACAAGTTTATTTGAGTGCAAACCAGTGGAAATCCATGCATAGTTTCTTCAGCATGTGCATTTTCTATGAACCTTTGGAAGACCCCCTGTGTTGAACATTGCCCGAGTCCTGGGAGAGAAGTGGGTGCGGTCCACTTCCTGTCCTCAATTTGCCCACAGCGGAGGAGTGCACAGAGCAGGGAAAGGCAACCCCAGAGAGATCCTGCCCTCCAGCATGCAGCAGACTGCTGGATCAGTCCTGGCTCCATGGGGTGCTGTGTGGGCCCAAGCAAGTTGCCCAACCTCCCTGAACCTTCATTTAATCCTAGGTAGCCCAATTCCAGTAGCCATTATAGGACTGCCCTGCACGGACAGTTAATTAACTCAGGAAAAGCAACCTAGCTCCAAGGTTAGCAACCAGGAGTTCCAGTTGATTCCGCTAGCGCACCCCCTGGGGCATTCCCAAGCTGGAGTCTGGTGGAAGATGAGGCTCAGTGTGATTGGATTGAAGCAGCAACCTATCAAGGAGAAGTCCCACCCACTCTGCCCTGTGCGTCTATAAAGGCGACGCGTGGCGGCCGCGGCACTCATTGAAGCCGCCAGTTGGGAGAGGAGCAGAGCCAGGCCGGTGCTCCCGAAGGCAGCAAGATGTTGCGAGCCACAGCTCCCTGCTGGTTCCCACCTGGGTACCCAGAAGCTAAGAAGGTGGCCGAGGAGGCGGCCCTGGAGGCTCCAGAATTACCACTGCCCTCTCATCAGCCTGCCCAGAGCTTCGGGCTCCGGGTGCCCCAGATGCACAGCCAGGCCTCAGCATTTGTGGACATCCAGGCGGAGCCCCAGAACAGGGGTCCGGCGGTGCCCCCAGCGTGGCCCAAGATGGTGACGGAGGCGTGCTACTTCCCTGCGCAGAGGGGATCGGCCTGCTGCTTGCCAGGCGCCCCAAGGCTGTCAGAGAGGCTCTCGGGGGTCCGCGTCGCAGCCCCCAGGAAGAGGAAGACGATCGCCCACTCTTCCAGCCCTTGCTTGGTCACAGGTTACACAGATGCCAAGAGAACCCGGGTGGCCAGCAGCAGCCAACGCTCCAGTGGCTCCAAGGTCGGCAGACAGCCAGGGAAGACGCGCAACAGGTCAGGGATGGCATGCAAGACCACCACCACCATCAGCTCTAAGCGAATCGTCCGTCGTCCATCCTTACCGAGTTTGAAGAAACCCATTATCCTCCGAAGGTCTGGGTGCCAAGTCCCCACCGTCATCCGCCGAGGCTATCTCCAGCTGTTCACCGAAGAGTGTCTCAAGTTCTGCGCCTCCAAGCAGGAGGCCGAGGAGAAGGCGCTGAACGAGGAGAAGGTGGCCTACGACTGCAGCCCCAACAAGAACAGGTACCTGAACGTGGTCCTGAACACCCTCAAGAGACTCAAGGGCCTGACCCCCAGCTCCATGCCCGGCCTCAGCAGGGCCGCCCTGTACGGCCGCCTCCAGGAGTTCCTGCTCACCCAGGACCAGCTCAAGGAGAACGGCTACCCCTTCCCGCACCCCGAGCGGCCCGGAGGCGCCGTCCTCTTCACTGGCCATGGGAAGGGGCCCGGCGACTCCTGCTGCAGGGTCTGCTGCCGTTGTGGCACCGAGTACCTGGTGTCCTCCTCGGGCCGCTGTGTACGCGACCAGTTGTGTTATTATCACTGGGGGCGGGTCCGCTCGAGCCAGGTGGCTGGAGGCCGGGTTAGCCAGTACACCTGCTGTGCAGCTGCTCCTGGCTCTGTGGGCTGCCAGGTGGCAAAGCAGCACGTGCAGGACGGCCGCAAGGAGAGCCTCGATGGCTTCGTGGAGACCTTCAAGAAAGAGTTGTCCAGAGACGCTTATCCAGGAATCTACGCCTTGGACTGTGAGATGTGCTACACCACGCATGGCCTAGAGCTGACCCGCGTCACCGTGGTGGACGCCGACATGCGAGTGGTGTACGACACCTTCGTCAAGCCCGACAACGAGATCGTGGACTACAACACCAGGTTTTCCGGAGTCACCGAGGCCGACGTCGCCAAGACGAGCATCACCTTGCCCCAAGTCCAAGCCATCCTGCTGAGCTTTTTCAGCGCCCAAACCATCCTCATCGGGCACAGCCTGGAGAGCGATCTGCTGGCCCTGAAGCTCATCCACAGCACCGTGGTGGACACGGCCGTGCTCTTCCCGCACTACCTGGGTTTCCCCTACAAGCGCTCCCTCAGGAATCTCGCGGCCGACTACCTGGGACAGATCATCCAGGACAGCCAGGACGGCCACAACTCCAGCGAGGACGCAAACGCCTGCCTGCAGCTGGTGATGTGGAAGGTCCGACAGCGCGCCCAGATCCAGCCACGCCACCGGTCCGCCTCTCCCTCCGCCCTGGCCTGTCCTTAGCCCCAGGCCTCTTCCAAAACCGCCATCAGTCCCGAGAGCTCACCCTGTCCACCGCGCCGCAAAGCGAAAGAAACTGGAGCAGCCGGCGGCAGGAGAGGGCAAAAAGCCAAGAGTAACCCCAACCCCCCACTCCCAGTCCCCCGGAATCCCCGCCGCTGCCCCTCGGGCCTGTCCCCATCAATAATAATGGATTCTATACGTGGGATGGTTTTAAAGTACGTGGAAAAATTCTTTGATGGATTTTCCTTGGAAAAGTGAAACCTAAATCCACTCCGTTTGGAGGTGGGACTATTTACAGTTGTTGCTTACTAAACATAAACTACGTTTAGGCTGATATTTCAGACAATGAAACCTTTGAGTGCCCGTAGGGGGAAGATCTCGGTTGCTGAGTGCAGGGAAGGAGGATGTAATTCCATCATATATACTCTCTGTGCCTACCGCATTTTGAAAAATGCCAGTGATACCTATTTATAAAATAAAATCAACCAAGGAAAAGGACGAACTTAGCAACACTATGTTTGGTTAATACAACGGTATCTTGTATTTCTTACGTCCAGGTATACTTATAAATGCCTAGAGGGATTTCACCACCTCAGGATGGAGAGACTGAATGCTTCTGAGGGAATTAGGATGGTGGAATATTGGTGGTACCAGGGAAGGGGGAGAGATGTTTGAAAATACTATGTTTGCTCGTTCTTGGGTTCCAATAAAGAAGGAACAGGGCACAGGAGTCGGAAGGACTAGTGGCAATAGTGATGAAGGGACCTTCTTATCATGCTGGCAGTGTTAATTACCCAGGTGTAGGATGCCATACACTGAGGCGGAAGATCGCAAGTCAGAGTGGCCGGCAGGCACAACTTCCTGGCACACCAGAGGCAGGTCTTCAATACCCACTGGTTTCCCCACCAGGCTGCATAAGCGAACCTGAGCCACAGGGAGTTGGTCAAATCCTCCTGACACTGTGGAGAAACCAACAGGCAAAACGTGGGGGCAAAAGTGATGAGACCCCACACTTTTCACTAGTGGTCACAATGAGCTATGAAGTAACAGCTCCTCAACCTGTGCTGTTTCCTGTTGGATGCACATAATCCATTTGCATTGCAGACAATTTTAGGATGTGCTTTACAGTAAGGTGGAAAGTACCTTATGGCAAAAAACACTCAGAAATTTATGTGTGGATTTCAAGTCATTCCAGTCCTAGAACGTTGTGCTTTTTAGAGACGCCATAGCTGTTTTTCCCTTTGTAATATCAGAGCACTAATATCTTCTCTGGAGGCCTGTTGGGTGAATTTCATGGAATCAAGTTAAGTAGGTGCCAGAAGCATTGCCGTTTTCCCGCCATAGCCCTGCCACCCACTGAAAAATGTTTGATGAGATTACTTAATGATTTCCAATTAAGTCGTATTTCCAGATATCATGATTTCCATTTTAATGTAGTTGGTACGGAGCTTTGTGAGTGTGTGCTTCTTTTATTATGGATCACGTTCAGCTCCTTTTTATTTGCCTCCCAGTTATAATAGTAAAACTCTACTCCTCTACTCCGAGGAGTCCCTACCACCCATATCATCACTTTCCAGCCCAGCACTCTTCACGCTCATTCATTTAAAGCATTCAACATTGTGTAAATGAATCTTGGAAGGCAAAAGCTACTGAATTTAGCGAATTTGTGGAGGCATTCCCACAAATCAGCCAGGTGAAGTTTCACACACCCGAAGACTGCACAACTCCTCTGAGGCAGCACTATGCTGCAAACCCAGACGGCCACTTTTCTCACCCCTCGTCCGTTTGCTGTTCTGGGTAATGAGGTTCAAAAGTCACCTAGGCAACTGCAAAAATAGCTGAAATGGAGAAAGGGCTTCAGGCTGGTGACCAGCAGAGGTCCACCTGACCCCCGTAAGCTGCTGAACAAGAAGGGCTGCCAGAAATGTCCCCCTAGGGAATTTGGTGGAGACGAAGACCTGCTCACTGGACAAGGGTTCCTCCCAGGATACGCCCGAGCGGAAGAAGCGGGCTCTGAGCCACGCCCTTTCACCCACCGCTACCCCGCCCTGGGCTGGTGAAGGTGCGCGTAAGGATGTGGACTACTGAGCCCTGAAGAAATAAGTCCTTCCCCTTTGACCCCATGGAGGATTGCCTGTGAGGATCTTAAATGAGTCTACCCGTGTCTAGACACGGGAGTAGGTCTGTCCGGTACAGCACCTCCCTCAAGGAGGAGAAGAGTGAGGAGAAAGGAAACTCAAGTCTGACCATTCTGTCCTGGGAGAGAAGAGGAGGATCTCATCTCTCATCTGTCCCAGCAAGGCAAGGAGACTTTCTCTCATCTTTCCAAGCAAGGCAGGGTGACTTAGTATAATTAGGAATCAAAAAGAGTCTAGAAGGAATGAAAGCAGCCCGTAAGGTGAATTCCTAAGGACTGCCCATTGAAACTGACAAAATTGCCCTTGTTTGATGAGAGGAATGAGCAGAGCACTGAGGTGGTGAACAAGGATCTGGTGAGACTTTCCCGGCATGTTTCTACCAAAGCTTTATCTAAGCTTCTCAGAACACTCTCCTAAAAAGCAGATGTTTGGCCCTTCAGAAAGTCAGCAAGCAAAATGCCTTGAGTGTCCCAAAACACTGATGCCATGATGTTGGCTCCTGACTGGCCTCCTTTTCCTTTGACTGGACCACTGCCGCCTCTTGGTAGCCACCGCTTTGATGATGCCTTGCCCTCGAGATCATATTGGTAAAGCCATGTTCCAACTTCCGGTTATCATCTGTCAGAGGGATGCGTCAGGATCGTGATCCCTCCTGTTTAAAATTTCCACTGATAGCTCTCGTCGTAACTGCAGCTGATCTGGGCACAGTGGTTTTCACAGCCACTGCAGGATTCATCTTCCACATCTTCTCACCTCTTCTTGAAACAAGCTATACATTCGTAGAGAGTTCATTTCTTTGGAGTAGTGTCCTTATCAGCTTTTCCGAAAACATCAATGATTTCTTCATTCTTCCACCCAAGCTTCACCAGAAATTTGATGTTTGCTCTTGCTGCAGTTTTCGTGGAATTCATGTTGCTCTGATAGGAGTCCTTTTCAGTGGATGTCTCATCCTTCTCAGTGCCTCAAACTAGATCTAGTTCAGAAAGGTGATAAGAAGTTAGGACAAGTTTATTTGAGTGCAAACCAGTGGAAATCCATGCATAGTTTCTTCAGCATGTGCATTTTCTATGAACCTTTGGAAGACCCCCTGTGTTGAACATTGCCCGAGTCCTGGGAGAGAAGTGGGTGCGGTCCACTTCCTGTCCTCAATTTGCCCACAGCGGAGGAGTGCACAGAGCAGGGAAAGGCAACCCCAGAGAGATCCTGCCCTCCAGCATGCAGCAGACTGCTGGATCAGTCCTGGCTCCATGGGGTGCTGTGTGGGCCCAAGCAAGTTGCCCAACCTCCCTGAACCTTCATTTAATCCTAGGTAGCCCAATTCCAGTAGCCATTATAGGACTGCCCTGCACGGACAGTTAATTAACTCAGGAAAAGCAACCTAGCTCCAAGGTTAGCAACCAGGAGTTCTAGTTGATTCCGCTAGCGCACCCCCTGGGGCATTCCCAAGCTGGAGTCTGGTGGAAGATGAGGCTCAGTGTGATTGGATTGAAGCAGCAACCTATCAAGGAGAAGTCCCACCCACTCTGCCCTGTGCATCTATAAAGGCGACGCGTGGCGGCCGCGGCACTCATTGAAGCCGCCAGTTGGGAGAGGAGCAGAGCCAGGCCGGTGCTCCCGAAGGCAGCAAGATGTTGCGAGCCACAGCTCCCTGCTGGTTCCCACCTGGATACCCAGAAGCTAAGAAGGTGGCCGAGGAGGCGGCCCTGGAGGCAAGCCGCCAGCTGGGAGCGGAGCAGAGCCAGGCCGGTGCTCCCGAAGGCAGCAAGATGTTGCGAGCCACAGCTCCCTGCTGGTTCCCACCTGGGTACCCAGAAGCTAAGAAGGTGGCCGAGGAGGCGGCCCTGGAGTCTCCAGAATTCCCACTGCCCTCTCATCAGCCTGCCCAGAGCTTCGGGCTCCGGGTGCCCCAGATGCACAGCCAGGCCTCAGCATTTGTGGACATCCAGGCGGAGCCCCAGAACAGGGGTCCGGCGGTGCCCCCAGCGTGGCCCAAGATGGTGACGGAGGCGTGCTACTTCCCTGCGCAGAGGGGATTGGCCTGCTGCTTGCCAGGCGCCCCAAGGCTGTCAGAGAGGCCCTCGGGAGTCCGCATCGCAGCCCCCAGGAAGAGGAAGACGATCGCCCACTCTTCCAGCCCTTGCTTGGTCACAGGTTACACAGATGCCAAGAGAACCCGGGTGGCCAGCAGCAGCCAACGCTCCAGTGGCTCCAAGGTCGGCAGACAGCCAGGGAAGACGCGCAACAGGTCAGGGATGGCATGCAAGACCACCACCACCATCAGCTCTAAGCGAATCGTCCGTCGTCCATCCTTACCGAGTTTGAAGAAACCCATTATCCTCCGAAGGTCTGGGTGCCAAGTCCCCACCGTCATCCGCCGAGGCTATCTCCAACTGTTCACCGAAGAGTGTCTCAAGTTCTGCGCCTCCAAGCAGGAGGCCGAGGAGAAGGCGCTGAACGAGGAGAAGGTGGCCTACGACTGCAGCCCCAACAAGAACAGGTACCTGAACGTGGTCCTGAACACCCTCAAGAGACTCAAGGGCCTGAGCCCCAGCTCCATGCCCGGCCTCAGCAGGGCCGCCCTGTACGGCCGCCTCCAGGAGTTCCTGCTCACCCAGGACCAGCTCAAGGAGAACGGCTACCCCTTCCCGCACCCCGAGCGGCCCGGAGGCGCCGTCCTCTTCACTGGCCAGGGGAAGGGGCCCGGCGACTCCTGCTGCAGGGTCTGCTGCCGTTGTGGCACCGAGTACCTGGTGTCCTCCTCGGGCCGCTGTGTACGCGACCAGTTGTGTTATTATCACTGGGGGCGGGTCCGCTCGAGCCAGGTGGCTGGAGGCCGGGTTAGCCAGTACACCTGCTGTGCAGCTGCTCCTGGCTCTGTGGGCTGCCAGGTGGCAAAGCAGCACGTGCGGGACGGCCGCAAGGAGAGCCTCGATGGCTTCGTGGAGACCTTCAAGAAAGAGTTGTCCAGAGACGCTTATCCAGGAATCTACGCCTTGGACTGTGAGATGTGCTACACCACGCATGGCCTAGAGCTGACCCGCGTCACCGTGGTGGACGCCGACATGCGAGTGGTGTACGACACCTTCGTCAAGCCCGACAACGAGATCGTGGACTACAACACCAGGTTTTCCGGAGTCACCGAGGCCGACGTCGCCAAGACGAGCATCACCTTGCCCCAAGTCCAAGCCATCCTGCTGAGCTTTTTCAGCGCCCAAACCATCCTCATCGGGCACAGCCTGGAGAGCGATCTGCTGGCCCTGAAGCTCATCCACAGCACCGTGGTGGACACGGCCGTGCTCTTCCCGCACTACCTGGGTTTCCCCTACAAGCGCTCCCTCAGGAATCTCGCGGCCGACTACCTGGGACAGATCATCCAGGACAGCCAGGACGGCCACAACTCCAGCGAGGACGCAAACGCCTGCCTGCAGCTGGTGATGTGGAAGGTCCGACAGCGCGCCCAGATCCAGCCACGCCAGCGGTCCGCCTCTCCCTCCGCCCTGGCCTGTCCTTAGCCCCAGGCCTCTTCCAAAACCGCCATCAGTCCCGAGAGCTCACCCTGTCCACCGCGCCGCAAAGCGAAAGAAACTGGAGCAGCCGGCGGCAGGAGAGGGCAAAAAGCCAAGAGTAACCCCAACCCCCCACTCCCAGTCCCCCGGAATCCCCGCCGCTGCCCCTCGGGCCTGTCCCCATCAATAATAATGGATTCTATACGTGGGATGGTTTTAAAGTACGTGGAAAAATTCTTTGATGGATTTTCCTTGGAAAAGTGAAACCTAAATCCACTCCGTTTGGAGGTGGGACTATTTACAGTTGTTGCTTACTAAACATAAACTACGTTTAGGCTGATATTTCAGACAATGAAACCTTTGAGTGCCCGTAGGGGGAAGATCTCGGTTGCTGAGTGCAGGGAAGGAGGATGTAATTCCATCATATATACTCTCTGTGCCTACCGCATTTTGAAAAATGCCAGTGATACCTATTTATAAAATAAAATCAACCAAGGAAAAGGACGAACTTAGCAACACTATGTTTGGTTAATACAACGGTATCTTGTATTTCTTACGTCCAGGTATACTTATAAATGCCTAGAGGGATTTCACCACCTCAGGATGGAGAGACTGAATGCTTCTGAGGGAATTAGGATGGTGGAATATTGGTGGTACCAGGGAAGGGGGAGAGATGTTTGAAAATACTATGTTTGCTCGTTCTTGGGTTCCAATAAAGAAGGAACAGGGCACAGGAGTCGGAAGGACTAGTGGCAATAGTGATGAAGGGACCTTCTTATCATGCTGGCAGTGTTAATTACCCAGGTGTAGGATGCCATACACTGAGGCGGAAGATCGCAAGTCAGAGTGGCCGGCAGGCACAACTTCCTGGCACACCAGAGGCAGGTCTTCAATACCCACTGGTTTCCCCACCAGGCTGCATAAGCGAACCTGAGCCACAGGGAGTTGGTCAAATCCTCCTGACACTGTGGAGAAACCAACAGGCAAAACGTGGGGGCAAAAGTGATGAGACCCCACACTTTTCACTAGTGGTCACAATGAGCTATGAAGTAACAGCTCCTCAACCTGTGCTGTTTCCTGTTGGATGCACATAATCCATTTGCATTGCAGACAATTTTAGGATGTGCTTTACAGTAAGGTGGAAAGTACCTTATGGCAAAAAACACTCAGAAATTTATGTGTGGATTTCAAGTCATTCCAGTCCTAGAACGTTGTGCTTTTTAGAGACGCCATAGCTGTTTTTCCCTTTGTAATATCAGAGCAGTAATATCTTCTCTGGAGGCCTGTTGGGTGAATTTCATGGAATCAAGTTAAGTAGGTGCCAGAAGCATTGCCGTTTTCCCGCCATAGCCCTGCCACCCACTGAAAAATGTTTGATGAGATTACTTAATGATTTCCAATTAAGTCGTATTTCCAGATATCATGATTTCCATTTTAATGTAGTTGGTACGGAGCTTTGTGAGTGTGTGCTTCTTTTATTATGGATCACGTTCAGCTCCTTTTTATTTGCCTCCCAGTTATAATAGTAAAACTCTACTCCTCTACTCCGAGGAGTCCCTACCACCCATATCATCACTTTCCAGCCCAGCACTCTTCACGCTCATTCATTTAAAGCATTCAACATTGTGTAAATGAATCTTGGAAGGCAAAAGCTACTGAATTTAGCGAATTTGTGGAGGCATTCCCACAAATCAGCCAGGTGAAGTTTCACACACCCGAAGACTGCACAACTCCTCTGAGGCAGCACTATGCTGCAAACCCAGACGGCCACTTTTCTCACCCCTCGTCCGTTTGCTGTTCTGGGTAATGAGGTTCAAAAGTCACCTAGGCAACTGCAAAAATAGCTGAAATGGAGAAAGGGCTTCAGGCTGGTGACCAGCAGAGGTCCACCTGACCGCCGTAAGCTGCTGAACAAGAAGGGCTGCCAGAAATGTCCCCCTAGGGAATTTGGTGGAGACGAAGACCTGCTCACTGGACAAGGGTTCCTCCCAGGATACGCCCGAGCGGAAGAAGCGGGCTCTGAGCCACGCCCTTTCACCCACCGCTACCCCGCCCTGGGCTGGTGAAGGTGCGCGTAAGGATGTGGACTACTGAGCCCTGAAGAAATAAGTCCTTCCCCTTTGACCCCATGGAGGATTGCCTGTGAGGATCTTAAATGAGTCTACCCGTGTCTAGACACGGGAGTAGGTCTGTCCGGTACAGCACCTCCCTCAAGGAGGAGAAGAGTGAGGAGAAAGGAAACTCAAGTCTGACCATTCTGTCCTGGGAGAGAAGAGGAGGATCTCATCTCTCATCTGTCCCAGCAAGGCAAGGAGACTTTCTCTCATCTTTCCAAGCAAGGCAGGGTGACTTAGTATAATTAGGAATCAAAAAGAGTCTAGAAGGAATGAAAGCAGCCCGTAAGGTGAATTCCTAAGGACTGCCCATTGAAACTGACAAAATTGCCCTTGTTTGATGAGAGGAATGAGCAGAGCACTGAGGTGGTGAACAAGGATCTGGTGAGACTTTCCCGGCATGTTTCTACCAAAGCTTTATCTAAGCTTCTCAGAACACTCTCCTAAAAAGCAGATGTTTGGCCCTTCAGAAAGTCAGCAAGCAAAATGCCTTGAGTGTCCCAAAACACTGATGCCATGATGTTGGCTCCTGACTGGCCTCCTTTTCCTTTGACTGGACCACTGCCACCTCTTGGTAGCCACCGCTTTGATGATGCCTTGCCCTCGAGATCATATTGGTAAAGCCATGTTCCAACTTCCGGTTATCATCTGTCAGAGGGATGCGTCAGGATCGTGATCCCTCCTGTTTAAAATTTCCACTGATAGCTCTCGTCGTAACTGCAGCTGATCTGGGCACAGTGGTTTTCACAGCCACTGCAGGATTCATCTTCCACATCTTCTCACCTCTTCTTGAAACAAGCTATACATTCGTAGAGAGTTCATTTCTTTGGAGTAGTGTCCTTATCAGCTTTTCCGAAAACATCAATGATTTCTTCATTCTTCCACCCAAGCTTCACCAGAAATTTGATGTTTGCTCTTGCTGCAGTTTTCGTGGAATTCATGTTGCTCTGATAGGAGTCCTTTTCAGTGGATGTCTCATCCTTCTCAGTGCCTCAAACTAGATCTAGTTCAGAAAGGTGATAAGAAGTTAGGACAAGTTTATTTGAGTGCAAACCAGTGGAAATCCATGCATAGTTTCTTCAGCATGTGCATTTTCTATGAACCTTTGGAAGACCCCCTGTGTTGAACATTGCCCGAGTCCTGGGAGAGAAGTGGGTGCGGTCCACTTCCTGTCCTCAATTTGCCCACAGCGGAGGAGTGCACAGAGCAGGGAAAGGCAACCCCAGAGAGATCCTGCCCTCCAGCATGCAGCAGACTGCTGGATCAGTCCTGGCTCCATGGGGTGCTGTGTGGGCCCAAGCAAGTTGACCAACCTCCCTGAACCTTCATTTAATCCTAGGTAGCCCAATTCCAGTAGCCATTATAGGACTGCCCTGCACGGACAGTTAATTAACTCAGGAAAAGCAACCTAGCTCCAAGGTTAGCAACCAGGAGTTCCAGTTGATTCCGCTAGCGCACCCCCTGGGGCATTCCCAAGCTGGAGTCTGGTGGAAGATGAGGCTCAGTGTGATTGGATTGAAGCAGCAACCTATCAAGGAGAAGTCCCACCCACTCTGCCCTGTGCGTCTATAAAGGCGACGCGTGGCGGCCGCGGCACTCATTGAAGCCGCCAGTTGGGAGAGGAGCAGAGCCAGGCCGGTGCTCCCGAAGGCAGCAAGATGTTGCGAGCCACAGCTCCCTGCTGGTTCCCACCTGGATACCCAGAAGCTAAGAAGGTGGCCGAGGAGGCGGCCCTGGAGGCAAGCCGCCAGCTGGGAGCGGAGCAGAGCCAGGCCGGTGCTCCCGAAGGCAGCAAGATGTTGCGAGCCACAGCTCCCTGCTGGTTCCCACCTGGGTACCCAGAAGCTAAGAAGGTGGCCGAGGAGGCGGCCCTGGAGGCAAGCCGCCAGCTGGGAGCGGAGCAGAGCCAGGCCGGTGCTCCCGAAGGCAGCAAGATGTTGCGAGCCACAGCTCCCTGCTGGTTCCCACCTGGGTACCCAGAAGCTAAGAAGGTGGCCGAGGAGGCGGCCCTGGAGGCTCCAGAATTCCCACTGCCCTCTCATCAGCCTGCCCAGAGCTTCGGGCTCCGGGTGCCCCAGATGCACAGCCAGGCCTCAGCATTTGTGGACATCCAGGCGGAGCCCCAGAACAGGGGTCCGGCGGTGCCCCCAGCGTGGCCCAAGATGGTGACGGAGGCGTGCTACTTCCCTGCGCAGAGGGGATCGGCCTGCTGCTTGCCAGGCGCCCCAAGGCTGTCAGAGAGGCCCTCGGGAGTCCGCATCGCAGCCCCCAGGAAGAGGAAGACGATCGCCCACTCTTCCAGCCCTTGCTTGGTCACAGGTTACACAGATGCCAAGAGAACCCGGGTGGCCAGCAGCAGCCAACGCTCCAGTGGCTCCAAGGTCGGCAGACAGCCAGGGAAGACGCGCAACAGGTCAGGGATGGCATGCAAGACCACCACCACCATCAGCTCTAAGCGAATCGTCCGTCGTCCATCCTTACCGAGTTTGAAGAAACCCATTATCCTCCGAAGGTCTGGGTGCCAAGTCCCCACCGTCATCCGCCGAGGCTATCTCCAACTGTTCACCGAAGAGTGTCTCAAGTTCTGCGCCTCCAAGCAGGAGGCCGAGGAGAAGGCGCTGAACGAGGAGAAGGTGGCCTACGACTGCAGCCCCAACAAGAACAGGTACCTGAACGTGGTCCTGAACACCCTCAAGAGACTCAAGGGCCTGACCCCCAGCTCCATGCCCGGCCTCAGCAGGGCCGCCCTGTACGGCCGCTTCCAGGAGTTCCTGCTCACCCAGGACCAGCTCAAGGAGAACGGCTACCCCTTCCCGCACCCCGAGCGGCCCGGAGGCGCCGTCCTCTTCACTGGCCAGGGGAAGGGGCCCGGCGACTCCTGCTGCAGGGTCTGCTGCCGTTGTGGCACCGAGTACCTGGTGTCCTCCTCGGGCCGCTGTGTACGCGACCAGTTGTGTTATTATCACTGGGGGCGGGTCCGCTCGAGCCAGGTGGCTGGAGGCCGGGTTAGCCAGTACACCTGCTGTGCAGCTGCTCCTGGCTCTGTGGGCTGCCAGGTGGCAAAGCAGCACGTGCGGGACGACCGCAAGGAGAGCCTCGATGGCTTCGTGGAGACCTTCAAGAAAGAGTTGTCCAGAGACGCTTATCCAGGAATCTACGCCTTGGACTGTGAGATGTGCTACACCACGCATGGCCTAGAGCTGACCCGCGTCACCGTGGTGGACGCCGACATGCGAGTGGTGTACGACACCTTCGTCAAGCCCGACAACGAGATCGTGGACTACAACACCAGGTTTTCCGGAGTCACCGAGGCCGACGTCGCCAAGACGAGCATCACCTTGCCCCAAGTCCAAGCCATCCTGCTGAGCTTTTTCAGCGCCCAAACCATCCTCATCGGGCACAGCCTGGAGAGCGATCTGCTGGCCCTGAAGCTCATCCACAGCACCGTGGTGGACACGGCCGTGCTCTTCCCGCACTACCTGGGTTTCCCCTACAAGCGCTCCCTCAGGAATCTCGCGGCCGACTACCTGGGACAGATCATCCAGGACAGCCAGGACGGCCACAACTCCAGCGAGGACGCAAACGCCTGCCTGCAGCTGGTGATGTGGAAGGTCCGACAGCGCGCCCAGATCCAGCCACGCCACCGGTCCGCCTCTCCCTCCGCCCTGGCCTGTCCTTAGCCCCAGGCCTCTTCCAAAACCTCCATCAGTCCCGAGAGCTCACCCTGTCCACCGCGCCGCAAAGCGAAAGAAACTGGAGCAGCCGGCGGCAGGAGAGGGCAAAAAGCCAAGAGTAACCCCAACCCCCCACTCCCAGTCCCCCGGAATCCCCGCCGCTGCCCCTCGGGCCTGTCCCCATCAATAATAATGGATTCTATACGTGGGATGGTTTTAAAGTACGTGGAAAAATTCTTTGATGGATTTTCCTTGGAAAAGTGAAACCTAAATCCACTCCGTTTGGAGGTGGGACTATTTACAGTTGGTGCTTACTAAACATAAACTACGTTTAGGCTGATATTTCAGACAATGAAACCTTTGAGTGCCCGTAGGGGGAAGATCTCGGTTGCTGAGTGCAGGGAAGGAGGATGTAATTCCATCATATATACTCTCTGTGCCTACCGCATTTTGAAAAATGCCAGTGATACCTATTTATAAAATAAAATCAACCAAGGAAAAGGACGAACTTAGCAACACTATGTTTGGTTAATACAACGGTATCTTGTATTTCTTACGTCCAGGTATACTTATAAATGCCTAGAGGGATTTCACCACCTCAGGATGGAGAGACTGAATGCTTCTGAGGGAATTAGGATGGTGGAATATTGGTGGTACCAGGGAAGGGGGAGAGATGTTTGAAAATACTATGTTTGCTCGTTCTTGGGTTCCAATAAAGAAGGAACAGGGCACAGGAGTCGGAAGGACTAGTGGCAATAGTGATGAAGGGACCTTCTTATCATGCTGGCAGTGTTAATTACCCAGGTGTAGGATGCCATACACTGAGGCGGAAGATCGCAAGTCAGAGTGGCCGGCAGGCACAACTTCCTGGCACACCAGAGGCAGGTCTTCAATACCCACTGGTTTCCCCACCAGGCTGCATAAGCGAACCTGAGCCACAGGGAGTTGGTCAAATCCTCCTGACACTGTGGAGAAACCAACAGGCAAAACGTGGGGGCAAAAGTGATGAGACCCCACACTTTTCACTAGTGGTCACAATGAGCTATGAAGTAACAGCTCCTCAACCTGTGCTGTTTCCTGTTGGATGCACATAATCCATTTGCATTGCAGACAATTTTAGGATGTGCTTTACAGTAAGGTGGAAAGTACCTTATGGCAAAAAACACTCAGAAATTTATGTGTGGATTTCAAGTCATTCCAGTCCTAGAACGTTGTGCTTTTTAGAGACGCCATAGCTGTTTTTCCCTTTGTAATATCAGAGCAGTAATATCTTCTCTGGAGGCCTGTTGGGTGAATTTCATGGAATCAAGTTAAGTAGGTGCCAGAAGCATTGCCGTTTTCCCGCCATAGCCCTGCCACCCACTGAAAAATGTTTGATGAGATTACTTAATGATTTCCAATTAAGTCGTATTTCCAGATATCATGATTTCCATTTTAATGTAGTTGGTACGGAGCTTTGTGAGTGTGTGCTTCTTTTATTATGGATCACGTTCAGCTCCTTTTTATTTGCCTCCCAGTTATAATAGTAAAACTCTACTCCTCTACTCCGAGGAGTCCCTACCACCCATATCATCACTTTCCAGCCCAGCACTCTTCACGCTCATTCATTTAAAGCATTCAACATTGTGTAAATGAATCTTGGAAGGCAAAAGCTACTGAATTTAGCGAATTTGTGGAGGCATTCCCACAAATCAGCCAGGTGAAGTTTCACACACCCGAAGACTGCACAACTCCTCTGAGGCAGCACTATGCTGCAAACCCAGACGGCCACTTTTCTCACCCCTCGTCCGTTTGCTGTTCTGGGTAATGAGGTTCAAAAGTCACCTAGGCAACTGCAAAAATAGCTGAAATGGAGAAAGGGCTTCAGGCTGGTGACCAGCAGAGGTCCACCTGACCCCCGTAAGCTGCTGAACAAGAAGGGCTGCCAGAAATGTCCCCCTAGGGAATTTGGTGGAGACGAAGACCTGCTCACTGGACAAGGGTTCCTCCCAGGATACGCCCGAGCGGAAGAAGCGGGCTCTGAGCCACGCCCTTTCACCCACCGCTACCCCGCCCTGGGCTGGTGAAGGTGCGCGTAAGGATGTGGACTACTGAGCCCTGAAGAAATAAGTCCTTCCCCTTTGACCCCATGGAGGATTGCCTGTGAGGATCTTAAATGAGTCTACCCGTGTCTAGACACGGGAGTAGGTCTGTCCGGTACAGCACCTCCCTCAAGGAGGAGAAGAGTGAGGAGAAAGGAAACTCAAGTCTGACCATTCTGTCCTGGGAGAGAAGAGGAGGATCTCATCTCTCATCTGTCCCAGCAAGGCAAGGAGACTTTCTCTCATCTTTCCAAGCAAGGCAGGGTGACTTATTATAATTAGGAATCAAAAAGAGTCTAGAAGGAATGAAAGCAGCCCGTAAGGTGAATTCCTAAGGACTGCCCATTGAAACTGACAAAATTGCCCTTGTTTGATGAGAGGAATGAGCAGAGCACTGAGGTGGTGAACAAGGATCTGGTGAGACTTTCCCAGCATGTTTCTACCAAAGCTTTATCTAAGCTTCTCAGAAGACTCTCCTAAAAAGCAGATGTTTGGCCCTTCAGAAAGTCAGCAAGCAAAATGCCTTGAGTGTCCCAAAACACTGATGCCATGATGTTGGCTCCTGACTGGCCTCCTTTTCCTTTGACTGGACCACTGCCACCTCTTGGTAGCCACCGCTTTGATGATGCCTTGCCCTCGAGATCATATTGGTAAAGCCATGTTCCAACTTCCGGTTATCATCTGTCAGAGGGATGCGTCAGGATCGTGATCCCTCCTGTTTAAAATTTCCACTGATAGCTCTCGTCGTAACTGCAGCTGATCTGGGCACAGTGGTTTTCACAGCCACTGCAGGATTCATCTTCCACATCTTCTCACCTCTTCTTGAAACAAGCTATACATTCGTAGAGAGTTCATTTCTTTGGAGTAGTGTCCTTATCAGCTTTTCTGAAAACATCAATGATTTCTTCATTCTTCCACCCAAGCTTCACCAGAAATTTGATGTTTGCTCTTGCTGCAGTTTTCGTGGAATTCATGTTGCTCTGATAGGAGTCCTTTTCAGTGGATGTCTCATCCTTCTCAGTGCCTCAAACTAGATCTAGTTCAGAAAGGTGATAAGAAGTTAGGACAAGTTTATTTGAGTGCAAACCAGTGGAAATCCATGCATAGTTTCTTCAGCATGTGCATTTTCTATGAACCTTTGGAAGACCCCCTGTGTTGAACATTGCCCGAGTCCTGGGAGAGAAGTGGGTGCGGTCCACTTCCTGTCCTCAATTTGCCCACAGCGGAGGAGTGCACAGAGCAGGGAAAGGCAACCCCAGAGAGATCCTGCCCTCCAGCATGCAGCAGACTGCTGGATCAGTCCTGGCTCCATGGGGTGCTGTGTGGGCCCAAGCAAGTTGCCCAACCTCCCTGAACCTTCATTTAATCCTAGGTAGCCCAATTCCAGTAGCCATTATAGGACTGCCCTGCACGGACAGTTAATTAACTCAGGAAAAGCAACCTAGCTCCAAGGTTAGCAACCAGGAGTTCCAGTTGATTCCGCTAGCGCACCCCCTGGGGCATTCCCAAGCTGGAGTCTGGTGGAAGATGAGGCTCAGTGTGATTGGATTGAAGCAGCAACCTATCAAGGAGAAGTCCCACCCACTCTGCCCTGTGCGTCTATAAAGGCGACGCGTGGCGGCCGCGGCACTCATTGAAGCCGCCAGTTGGGAGAGGAGCAGAGCCAGGCCGGTGCTCCCGAAGGCAGCAAGATGTTGCGAGCCACAGCTCCCTGCTGGTTCCCACCTGGATACCCAGAAGCTAAGAAGGTGGCCGAGGAGGCGGCCCTGGAGGCAAGCCGCCAGCTGGGAGCGGAGCAGAGCCAGGCCGGTGCTCCCGAAGGCAGCAAGATGTTGCGAGCCACAGCTCCCTGCTGGTTCCCACCTGGGTACCCAGAAGCTAAGAAGGTGGCCGAGGAGGCGGCCCTGGAGGCAAGCCGCCAGCTGGGAGCGGAGCAGAGCCAGGCCGGTGCTCCCGAAGGCAGCAAGATGTTGCGAGCCACAGCTCCCTGCTGGTTCCCACCTGGGTACCCAGAAGCTAAGAAGGTGGCCGAGGAGGCGGCCCTGGAGGCTCCAGAATTCCCACTGCCCTCTCATCAGCCTGCCCAGAGCTTCGGGCTCCGGGTGCCCCAGATGCACAGCCAGGCCTCAGCATTTGTGGACATCCAGGCGGAGCCCCAGAACAGGGGTCCGGCGGTGCCCCCAGCGTGGCCCAAGATGGTGACGGAGGCGTGCTACTTCCCTGCGCAGAGGGGATCGGCCTGCTGCTTGCCAGGTGCCCCAAGGCTGTCAGAGAGGCCCTCGGGAGTCCGCATCGCAGCCCCCAGGAAGAGGAAGACGATCGCCCACTCTTCCAGCCCTTGCTTGGTCACAGGTTACACAGATGCCAAGAGAACCCGGGTGGCCAGCAGCAGCCAACGCTCCAGTGGCTCCAAGGTCGGCAGACAGCCAGGAAAGACGCGCAACAGGTCAGGGATGGCATGCAAGACCACCACCACCATCAGCTCTAAGCGAATCGTCCGTCGTCCATCCTTACCGAGTTTGAAGAAACCCATTATCCTCCGAAGGTCTGGGTGCCAAGTCCCCACCGTCATCCGCCGAGGCTATCTCCAACTGTTCACCGAAGAGTGTCTCAAGTTCTGCGCCTCCAAGCAGGAGGCCGAGGAGAAGGCGCTGAACGAGGAGAAGGTGGCCTACGACTGCAGCCCCAACAAGAACAGGTACCTGAACGTGGTCCTGAACACCCTCAAGAGACTCAAGGGCCTGACCCCCAGCTCCATGCCCGGCCTCAGCAGGGCCGCCCTGTACGGCCGCTTCCAGGAGTTCCTGCTCACCCAGGACCAGCTCAAGGAGAACGGCTACCCCTTCCCGCACCCCGAGCGGCCCGGAGGCGCCGTCCTCTTCACTGGCCAGGGGAAGGGGCCCGGCGACTCCTGCTGCAGGGTCTGCTGCCGTTGTGGCACCGAGTACCTGGTGTCCTCCTCGGGCCGCTGTGTACGCGACCAGTTGTGTTATTATCACTGGGGGCGGGTCCGCTCGAGCCAGGTGGCTGGAGGCCGGGTTAGCCAGTACACCTGCTGTGCAGCTGCTCCTGGCTCTGTGGGCTGCCAGGTGGCAAAGCAGCACGTGCGGGACGGCCGCAAGGAGAGACTCGATGGCTTCGTGGAGACCTTCAAGAAAGAGTTGTCCAGAGACGCTTATCCAGGAATCTACGCCTTGGACTGTGAGATGTGCTACACCACGCACGGCCTAGAGCTGACCCGCGTCACCGTGGTGGACGCCGACATGCGAGTGGTGTACGACACCTTCGTCAAGCCCGACAACGAGATCGTGGACTACAACACCAGGTTTTCCGGAGTCACCGAGGCCGACGTCGCCAAGACGAGCATCACCTTGCCCCAAGTCCAAGCCATCCTGCTGAGCTTTTTCAGCGCCCAAACCATCCTCATCGGGCACAGCCTGGAGAGCGATCTGCTGGCCCTGAAGCTCATCCACAGCACCGTGGTGGACACGGCCGTGCTCTTCCCGCACTACCTGGGTTTCCCCTACAAGCGCTCCCTCAGGAATCTCGCGGCCGACTACCTGGGACAGATCATCCAGGACAGCCAGGACGGCCACAACTCCAGCGAGGACGCAAACGCCTGCCTGCAGCTGGTGATGTGGAAGGTCCGACAGCGCGCCCAGATCCAGCCACGCCACCGGTCCGCCTCTCCCTCCGCCCTGGCCTGTCCTTAGCCCCAGGCCTCTTCCAAAACCGCCATCAGTCCCGAGAGCTCACCCTGTCCACCGCGCCGCAAAGCGAAAGAAACTGGAGCAGCCGGCGGCAGGAGAGGGCAAAAAGCCAAGAGTAACCCCAACCCCCCACTCCCAGTCCCCCGGAATCCCCGCCGCTGCCCCTCGGGCCTGTCCCCATCAATAATAATGGATTCTATACGTGGGATGGTTTTAAAGTACGTGGAAAAATTCTTTGATGGATTTTCCTTGGAAAAGTGAAACCTAAATCCACTCCGTTTGGAGGTGGGACTATTTACAGTTGGTGCTTACTAAACATAAACTACGTTTAGGCTGATATTTCAGACAATGAAACCTTTGAGTGCCCGTAGGGGGAAGATCTCGGTTGCTGAGTGCAGGGAAGGAGGATGTAATTCCATCATATATACTCTCTGTGCCTACCGCATTTTGAAAAATGCCAGTGATACCTATTTATAAAATAAAATCAACCAAGGAAAAGGACGAACTTAGCAACACTATGTTTGGTTAATACAACGGTATCTTGTATTTCTTACGTCCAGGTATACTTATAAATGCCTAGAGGGATTTCACCACCTCAGGATGGAGAGACTGAATGCTTCTGAGGGAATTAGGATGGTGGAATATTGGTGGTACCAGGGAAGGGGGAGAGATGTTTGAAAATACTATGTTTGCTCGTTCTTGGGTTCCAATAAAGAAGGAACAGGGCACAGGAGTCGGAAGGACTAGTGGCAATAGTGATGAAGGGACCTTCTTATCATGCTGGCAGTGTTAATTACCCAGGTGTAGGATGCCATACACTGAGGCGGAAGATCGCAAGTCAGAGTGGCCGGCAGGCACAACTTCCTGGCACACCAGAGGCAGGTCTTCAATACCCACTGGTTTCCCCACCAGGCTGCATAAGCGAACCTGAGCCACAGGGAGTTGGTCAAATCCTCCTGACACTGTGGAGAAACCAACAGGCAAAACGTGGGGGCAAAAGTGATGAGACCCCACACTTTTCACTAGTGGTCACAATGAGCTATGAAGTAACAGCTCCTCAACCTGTGCTGTTTCCTGTTGGATGCACATAATCCATTTGCATTGCAGACAATTTTAGGATGTGCTTTACAGTAAGGTGGAAAGTACCTTATGGCAAAAAACACTCAGAAATTTATGTGTGGATTTCAAGTCATTCCAGTCCTAGAACGTTGTGCTTTTTAGAGACGCCATAGCTGTTTTTCCCTTTGTAATATCAGAGCAGTAATATCTTCTCTGGAGGCCTGTTGGGTGAATTTCATGGAATCAAGTTAAGTAGGTGCCAGAAGCATTGCCGTTTTCCCGCCATAGCCCTGCCACCCACTGAAAAATGTTTGATGAGATTACTTAATGATTTCCAATTAAGTCGTATTTCCAGATATCATGATTTCCATTTTAATGTAGTTGGTACGGAGCTTTGTGAGTGTGTGCTTCTTTTATTATGGATCACGTTCAGCTCCTTTTTATTTGCCTCCCAGTTATAATAGTAAAACTCTACTCCTCTACTCCGAGGAGTCCCTACCACCCATATCATCACTTTCCAGCCCAGCACTCTTCACGCTCATTCATTTAAAGCATTCAACATTGTGTAAATGAATCTTGGAAGGCAAAAGCTACTGAATTTAGCGAATTTGTGGAGGCATTCCCACAAATCAGCCAGGTGAAGTTTCACACACCCGAAGACTGCACAACTCCTCTGAGGCAGCACTATGCTGCAAACCCAGACGGCCACTTTTCTCACCCCTCGTCCGTTTGCTGTTCTGGGTAATGAGGTTCAAAAGTCACCTAGGCAACTGCAAAAATAGCTGAAATGGAGAAAGGGCTTCAGGCTGGTGACCAGCAGAGGTCCACCTGACCCCCGTAAGCTGCTGAACAAGAAGGGCTGCCAGAAATGTCCCCCTAGGGAATTTGGTGGAGACGAAGACCTGCTCACTGGACAAGGGTTCCTCCCAGGATACGCCCGAGCGGAAGAAGCGGGCTCTGAGCCACGCCCTTTCACCCACCGCTACCCCGCCCTGGGCTGGTGAAGGTGCGCGTAAGGATGTGGACTACTGAGCCCTGAAGAAATAAGTCCTTCCCCTTTGACCCCATGGAGGATTGCCTGTGAGGATCTTAAATGAGTCTACCCGTGTCTAGACACGGGAGTAGGTCTGTCCGGTACAGCACCTCCCTCAAGGAGGAGAAGAGTGAGGAGAAAGGAAACTCAAGTCTGACCATTCTGTCCTGGGAGAGAAGAGGAGGATCTCATCTCTCATCTGTCCCAGCAAGGCAAGGAGACTTTCTCTCATCTTTCCAAGCAAGGCAGGGTGACTTATTATAATTAGGAATCAAAAAGAGTCTAGAAGGAATGAAAGCAGCCCGTAAGGTGAATTCCTAAGGACTGCCCATTGAAACTGACAAAATTGCCCTTGTTTGATGAGAGGAATGAGCAGAGCACTGAGGTGGTGAACAAGGATCTGGTGAGACTTTCCCGGCATGTTTCTACCAAAGCTTTATCTAAGCTTCTCAGAACACTCTCCTAAAAAGCAGATGTTTGGCCCTTCAGAAAGTCAGCAAGCAAAATGCCTTGAGTGTCCCAAAACACTGATGCCATGATGTTGGCTCCTGACTGGCCTCCTTTTCCTTTGACTGGACCACTGCCACCTCTTGGTAGCCACCGCTTTGATGATGCCTTGCCCTCGAGATCATATTGGTAAAGCCATGTTCCAACTTCCGGTTATCATCTGTCAGAGGGATGCGTCAGGATCGTGATCCCTCCTGTTTAAAATTTCCACTGATAGCTCTCGTCGTAACTGCAGCTGATCTGGGCACAGTGGTTTTCACAGCCACTGCAGGATTCATCTTCCACATCTTCTCACCTCTTCTTGAAACAAGCTATACATTCGTAGAGAGTTCATTTCTTTGGAGTAGTGTCCTTATCAGCTTTTCTGAAAACATCAATGATTTCTTCATTCTTCCACCCAAGCTTCACCAGAAATTTGATGTTTGCTCTTGCTGCAGTTTTCGTGGAATTCATGTTGCTCTGATAGGAGTCCTTTTCAGTGGATGTCTCATCCTTCTCAGTGCCTCAAACTAGATCTAGTTCAGAAAGGTGATAAGAAGTTAGGACAAGTTTATTTGAGTGCAAACCAGTGGAAATCCATGCATAGTTTCTTCAGCATGTGCATTTTCTATGAACCTTTGGAAGACCCCCTGTGTTGAACATTGCCCGAGTCCTGGGAGAGAAGTGGGTGCGGTCCACTTCCTGTCCTCAATTTGCCCACAGCGGAGGAGTGCACAGAGCAGGGAAAGGCAACCCCAGAGAGATCCTGCCCTCCAGCATGCAGCAGACTGCTGGATCAGTCCTGGCTCCATGGGGTGCTGTGTGGGCCCAAGCAAGTTGACCAACCTCCCTGAACCTTCATTTAATCCTAGGTAGCCCAATTCCAGTAGCCATTATAGGACTGCCCTGCACGGACAGTTAATTAACTCAGGAAAAGCAACCTAGCTCCAAGGTTAGCAACCAGGAGTTCCAGTTGATTCCGCTAGCGCACCCCCTGGGGCATTCCCAAGCTGGAGTCTGGTGGAAGATGAGGCTCAGTGTGATTGGATTGAAGCAGCAACCTATCAAGGAGAAGTCCCACCCACTCTGCCCTGTGCGTCTATAAAGGCGACGCGTGGCGGCCGCGGCACTCATTGAAGCCGCCAGTTGGGAGAGGAGCAGAGCCAGGCCGGTGCTCCCGAAGGCAGCAAGATGTTGCGAGCCACAGCTCCCTGCTGGTTCCCACCTGGGTACCCAGAAGCTAAGAAGGTGGCCGAGGAGGCGGCCCTGGAGGCAAGCCGCCAGCTGGGAGCGGAGCAGAGCCAGGCCGGTGCTCCCGAAGGCAGCAAGATGTTGCGAGCCACAGCTCCCTGCTGGTTCCCACCTGGGTACCCAGAAGCTAAGAAGGTGGCCGAGGAGGCGGCCCTGGAGGCAAGCCGCCAGCTGGGAGCGGAGCAGAGCCAGGCCGGTGCTCCCGAAGGCAGCAAGATGTTGCGAGCCACAGCTCCCTGCTGGTTCCCACCTGGGTACCCAGAAGCTAAGAAGGTGGCCGAGGAGGCGGCCCTGGAGGCTCCAGAATTCCCACTGCCCTCTCATCAGCCTGCCCAGAGCTTCGGGCTCCGGGTGCCCCAGATGCACAGCCAGGCCTCAGCATTTGTGGACATCCAGGCGGAGCCCCAGAACAGGGGTCCGGCGGTGCCCCCAGCGTGGCCCAAGATGGTGACGGAGGCGTGCTACTTCCCTGCGCAGAGGGGATCGGCCTGCTGCTTGCCAGGCGCCCCAAGGCTGTCAGAGAGGCCCTCGGGAGTCCGCATCGCAGCCCCCAGGAAGAGGAAGACGATCGCCCACTCTTCCAGCCCTTGCTTGGTCACAGGTTACACAGATGCCAAGAGAACCCGGGTGGCCAGCAGCAGCCAACGCTCCAGTGGCTCCAAGGTCGGCAGACAGCCAGGGAAGACGCGCAACAGGTCAGGGATGGCATGCAAGACCACCACCACCATCAGCTCTAAGCGAATCGTCCGTGGTCCATCCTTACCGAGTTTGAAGAAACCCATTATCCTCCGAAGGTCTGGGTGCCAAGTCCCCACCGTCATCCGCCGAGGCTATCTCCAACTGTTCACCGAAGAGTGTCTCAAGTTCTGCGCCTCCAAGCAGGAGGCCGAGGAGAAGGCGCTGAACGAGGAGAAGGTGGCCTACGACTGCAGCCCCAACAAGAACAGGTACCTGAACGTGGTCCTGAACACCCTCAAGAGACTCAAGGGCCTGACCACCAGCTCCATGCCCGGCCTCAGCAGGGCCGCCCTGTACGGCCGCCTCCAGGAGTTCCTGCTCACCCAGGACCAGCTCAAGGAGAACGGCTACCCCTTCCCGCACCCCGAGCGGCCCGGAGGCGCCGTCCTCTTCACTGGCCAGGGGAAGGGGCCCGGCGACTCCTGCTGCAGGGTCTGCTGCCGCTGTGGCACCGAGTACCTGGTGTCCTCCTTGGGCCGCTGTGTACGCGACCAGTTGTGTTATTATCACTGGGGGCGGGTCCGCTCGAGCCAGGTGGCTGGAGGCCGGGTTAGCCAGTACACCTGCTGTGCAGCTGCTCCTGGCTCTGTGGGCTGCCAGGTGGCAAAGCAGCATGTGCGGGACGGCCGCAAGGAGAGCCTCGATGGCTTCATGGAGACCTTCAAGAAAGAGTTGTCCAGAGACGCTTATCCAGGAATCTACGCCTTGGACTGTGAGATGTGCTACACCACGCACGGCCTAGAGCTGACCCGCGTCACCGTGGTGGACGCCGACATGCGAGTGGTGTACGACACCTTCGTCAAGCCCGACAACGAGATCGTGGACTACAACACCAGGTTTTCCGGAGTCACCGAGGCCGACGTCGCCAAGACGAGCATCACCTTGCCCCAAGTCCAAGCCATCCTGCTGAGCTTTTTCAGCGCCCAAACCATCCTCATCGGGCACAGCCTGGAGAGCGATCTGCTGGCCCTGAAGCTCATCCACAGCACCGTGGTGGACACGGCCGTGCTCTTCCCGCACTACCTGGGTTTCCCCTACAAGCGCTCCCTCAGGAATCTCGCGGCCGACTACCTGGGACAGATCATCCAGGACAGCCAGGACGGCCACAACTCCAGCGAGGACGCAAACGCCTGCCTGCAGCTGGTGATGTGGAAGGTCCGACAGCGCGCCCAGATCCAGCCACGCCACCGGTCCGCCTCTCCCTCCGCCCTGGCCTGTCCTTAGCCCCAGGCCTCTTCCAAAACCGCCATCAGTCCCGAGAGCTCACCCTGTCCACCGCGCCGCAAAGCGAAAGAAACTGGAGCAGCCGGCGGCAGGAGAGGGCAAAAAGCCAAGAGTAACCCCAACCCCCCACTCCCAGTCCCCCGGAATCCCCGCCGCTGCCCCTCGGGCCTGTCCCCATCAATAATAATGGATTCTATACGTGGGATGGTTTTAAAGTACGTGGAAAAATTCTTTGATGGATTTTCCTTGGAAAAGTGAAACCTAAATCCACTCCGTTTGGAGGTGGGACTATTTACAGTTGTTGCTTACTAAACATAAACTACGTTTAGGCTGATATTTCAGACAATGAAACCTTTGAGTGCCCGTAGGGGGAAGATCTCGGTTGCTGAGTGCAGGGAAGGAGGATGTAATTCCATCATATATACTCTCTGTGCCTACCGCATTTTGAAAAATGCCAGTGATACCTATTTATAAAATAAAATCAACCAAGGAAAAGGACGAACTTAGCAACACTATATTTGGTTAATACAACGGTATCTTGTATTTCTTACGTCCAGGTATACTTATAAATGCCTAGAGGGATTTCACCACCTCAGGATGGAGAGACTGAATGCTTCTGAGGGAATTAGGATGGTGGAATATTGGTGGTACCAGGGAAGGGGGAGAGATGTTTGAAAATACTATGTTTGCTCGTTCTTGGGTTCCAATAAAGAAGGAACAGGGCACAGGAGTCGGAAGGACTAGTGGCAATAGTGATGAAGGGACCTTCTTATCATGCTGGCAGTGTTAATTACCCAGGTGTAGGATGCCATACACTGAGGCGGAAGATCGCAAGTCAGAGTGGCCGGCAGGCACAACTTCCTGGCACACCAGAGGCAGGTCTTCAATACCCACTGGTTTCCCCACCAGGCTGCATAAGCGAACCTGAGCCACAGGGAGTTGGTCAAATCCTCCTGACACTGTGGAGAAACCAACAGGCAAAACGTGGGGGCAAAAGTGATGAGACCCCACACTTTTCACTAGTGGTCACAATGAGCTATGAAGTAACAGCTTCTCAACCTGTGCTGTTTCCTGTTGGATGCACATAATCCATTTGCATTGCAGACAATTTTAGGATGTGCTTTACAGTAAGGTGGAAAGTACCTTATGGCAAAAAACACTCAGAAATTTATGTGTGGATTTCAAGTCATTCCAGTCCTAGAACGTTGTGCTTTTCAGAGGCACCATAGCTGTTTTTCCCTTTGTAATATCAGAGCAGTAATATCTTCTCTGGAGGCCTGTTGGGTGAATTTCATGGAATCAAGTTAAGTAGGTGCCAGAAGCATTGCCGTTTTCCCGCCATAGCCCTGCCACCCACTGAAAAATGTTTGATGAGATTACTTAATGATTTCCAATTAAGTCGTATTTCCAAATATCATGATTTCCATTTTAATGTAGTTGGTACGGAGCTTTGTGAGTGTGTGCTTCTTTTATTATGGATCACGTTCAGCTCCTTTTTATTTGCCTCCCAGTTATAATAGTAAAACTCTACTCCTCTACTCCGAGGAGTCCCTACCACCCATATCATCACTTTCCAGCCCAGCACTCTTCACGCTCATTCATTTAAAGCATTCAACATTGTGTAAATGAATCTTGGAAGGCAAAAGCTACTGAATTTAGCGAATTTGTGGAGGCATTCCCACAAATCAGCCAGGTGAAGTTTCACACACCCGAAGACTGCACAACTCCTCTGAGGCAGCACTATGCTGCAAACCCAGACGGCCACTTTTCTCACCCCTCGTCCGTTTGCTGTTCTGGGTAATGAGGTTCAAAAGTCACCTAGGCAACTGCAAAAATAGCTGAAATGGAGAAAGGGCTTCAGGCTGGTGACCAGCAGAGGTCCACCTGACCCCCGTAAGCTGCTGAACAAGAAGGGCTGCCAGAAATGTCCCCCTAGGGAATTTGGTGGAGACGAAGACCTGCTCACTGGACAAGGGTTCCTCCCAGGATACGCCCGAGCGGAAGAAGCGGGCTCTGAGCCACGCCCTTTCACCCACCGCTACCCCGTCCTGGGCTGGTGAAGGTGCGCGTAAGGATGTGGACTACTGAGCCCTGAAGAAATAAGTCCTTCCCCTTTGACCCCATGGAGGATTGCCTGTGAGGATCTTAAATGAGTCTACCCGTGTCTAGACACGGGAGTAGGTCTGTCCGGTACAGCACCTCCCTCAAGGAGGAGAAGAGTGAGGAGAAAGGAAACTCAAGTCTGACCATTCTGTCCTGGGAGAGAAGAGGAGGATCTCATCTCTCATCTGTCCCAGCAAGGCAAGGAGACTTTCTCTCATCTTTCCAAGCAAGGCAGGGTGACTTAGTATAATTAGGAATCAAAAAGAGTCTAGAAGGAATGAAAGCAGCCCGTAAGGTGAATTCCTAAGGACTGCCCATTGAAACTGACAAAATTGCCCTTGTTTGATGAGAGGAATGAGCAGAGCACTGAGGTGGTGAACAAGGATCTGGTGAGACTTTCCCAGCATGTTTCTACCAAAGCTTTATCTAAGCTTCTCAGAACACTCTCCTAAAAAGCAGATGTTTGGCCCTTCAGAAAGTCAGCAAGCAAAATGCCTTGAGTGTCCCAAAACACTGATGCCATGATGTTGGCTCCTGACTGGCCTCCTTTTCCTTTGACTGGACCACTGCCACCTCTTGGTAGCCACCGCTTTGATGATGCCTTGCCCTCGAGATCATATTGGTAAAGCCATGTTCCAACTTCCGGTTATCATCTGTCAGAGGGATGCGTCAGGATCGTGATCCCTCCTGTTTAAAATTTCCACTGATAGCTCTCGTCGTAACTGCAGCTGATCTGGGCACAGTGGTTTTCACAGCCACTGCAGGATTCATCTTCCACATCTTCTCACCTCTTCTTGAAACAAGCTATACATTCGTAGAGAGTTCATTTCTTTGGAGTAGTGTCCTTATCAGCTTTTCCGAAAACATCAATGATTTCTTCATTCTTCCACCCAAGCTTCACCAGAAATTTGATGTTTGCTCTTGCTGCAGTTTTCGTGGAATTCATGTTGCTCTGATAGGAGTCCTTTTCAGTGGATGTCTCATCCTTCTCAGTGCCTCAAACTAGATCTAGTTCAGAAAGGTGATAAGAAGTTAGGACAAGTTTATTTGAGTGCAAACCAGTGGAAATCCATGCATAGATTCTTCAGCATGTGCATTTTCTATGAACCTTTGGAAGACCCCCTGTGTTGAACATTGCCCGAGTCCTGGGAGAGAAGTGGGTGCGGTCCACTTCCTGTCCTCAATTTGCCCACAGCGGAGGAGTGCACAGAGCAGGGAAAGGCAACCCCAGAGAGATCCTGCCCTCCAGCATGCAGCAGACTGCTGGATCAGTCCTGGCTCCATGGGGTGCTGTGTGGGCCCAAGCAAGTTGCCCAACCTCCCTGAACCTTCATTTAATCCTAGGTAGCCCAATTCCAGTAGCCATTATAGGACTGCCCTGCACGGACAGTTAATTAACTCAGGAAAAGCAACCTAGCTCCAAGGTTAGCAACCAGGAGTTCCAGTTGATTCCGCTAGCGCACCCCCTGGGGCATTCCCAAGCTGCAGTCTGGTGGAAGATGAGGCTCAGTGTGATTGGATTGAAGCAGCAACCTATCAAGGAGAAGTCCCACCCACTCTGCCCTGTGCGTCTATAAAGGCGACGCGTGGCGGCCGCGGCACTCATTGAAGCCGCCAGTTGGGAGAGGAGCAGAGCCAGGCCGGTGCTCCCGAAGGCAGCAAGATGTTGCGAGCCACAGCTCCCTGCTGGTTCCCACCTGGATACCCAGAAGCTAAGAAGGTGGCCGAGGAGGCGGCCCTGGAGGCAAGCCGCCAGCTGGGAGCGGAGCAGAGCCAGGCCGGTGCTCCCGAAGGCAGCAAGATGTTGCGAGCCACAGCTCCCTGCTGGTTCCCACCTGGGTACCCAGAAGCTAAGAAGGTGGCCGAGGAGGCGGCCCTGGAGGCAAGCCGCCAGCTGGGAGCGGAGCAGAGCCAGGCCGGTGCTCCCGAAGGCAGCAAGATGTTGCGAGCCACAGCTCCCTGCTGGTTCCCACCTGGGTACCCAGAAGCTAAGAAGGTGGCCGAGGAGGCGGCCCTGGAGGCTCCAGAATTCCCACTGCCCTCTCATCAGCCTGCCCAGAGCTTCAGGCTCCGGGTGCCCCAGATGCACAGCCAGGCCTCAGCATTTGTGGACATCCAGGCGGAGCCCCAGAATAGGGGTCCGGCGGTGCCCCCAGCGTGGCCCAAGATGGTGACGGAGGCGTGCTACTTCCCTGCGCAGAGGGGATCGGCCTGCTGCTTGACAGGCACCCCAAGTCTGTCAGAGAGGCCCTCGGGAGTCCGCATCACAGCCCCCAGGAAGAGGAAGACGATCGCCCACTCTTCCAGCCCTTGCTTGGTCACAGGTTACACAGATGCCAAGAGAACCCGGGTGGCCAGCAGCAGCCAACGCTCCAGTGGCTCCAAGGTCGGCAGACAGCCAGGGAAGACGCGCAACAGGTCAGGGATGGCATGCAAGACCACCACCACCATCAGCTCTAAGCGAATCGTCCGTCGTCCATCCTTACCGAGTTTGAAGAAACCCATTATCCTCCGAAGGTCTGGGTGCCAAGTCCCCACCGTCATCCGCCGAGGCTATCTCCAACTGTTCACGGAAGAGTGTCTCAAGTTCTGCGCCTCCAAGCAGGAGGCCGAGGAGAAGGCGCTGAACGAGGAGAAGGTGGCCTACGACTGCAGCCCCAACAAGAACAGGTACCTGAACGTGGTCCTGAACACCCTCAAGAGACTCAAGGGCCTGAGCCCCAGCTCCATGCCCGGCCTCAGCAGGGCCGCCCTGTACGGCCGCCTCCAGGAGTTCCTGCTCACCCAGGACCAGCTCAAGGAGAACGGCTACCCCTTCCCGCACCCCGAGCGGCCCGGAGGCGCCGTCCTCTTCACTGGCCAGGGGAAGGGGCCCGGCGACTCCTGCTGCAGGGTCTGCTGCCGTTGTGGCACCGAGTACCTGGTGTCCTCCTCGGGCCGCTGTGTACGCGACCAGTTGTGTTATTATCACTGGGGGCGGGTCCGCTCGAGCCAGGTGGCTGGAGGCCGGGTTAGCCAGTACACCTGCTGTGCAGCTGCTCCTGGCTCTGTGGGCTGCCAGGTGGCAAAGCAGCACGTGCGGGACGGCCGCAAGGAGAGCCTCGATGGCTTCGTGGAGACCTTCAAGAAAGAGTTGTCCAGAGACGCTTATCCAGGAATCTACGCCTTGGACTGTGAGATGTGCTACACCACGCATGGCCTAGAGCTGACCCGCGTCACCGTGGTGGACGCCGACATGCGAGTGGTGTACGACACCTTCGTCAAGCCCGACAACGAGATCGTGGACTACAACACCAGGTTTTCCGGAGTCACCGAGGCCGACGTCGCCAAGACGAGCATCACCTTGCCCCAAGTCCAAGCCATCCTGCTGAGCTTTTTCAGCGCCCAAACCATCCTCATCGGGCACAGCCTGGAGAGCGATCTGCTGGCCCTGAAGCTCATCCACAGCACCGTGGTGGACACGGCCGTGCTCTTCCCGCACTACCTGGGTTTCCCCTACAAGCGCTCCCTCAGGAATCTCGCGGCCGACTACCTGGGACAGATCATCCAGGACAGCCAGGATGGCCACAACTCCAGCGAGGACGCAAACGCCTGCCTGCAGCTGGTGATGTGGAAGGTCCGACAGCGCGCCCAGATCCAGCCACGCCACCGGTCCGCCTCTCCCTCCGCCCTGGCCTGTCCTTAGCCCCAGGCCTCTTCCAAAACCGCCATCAGTCCCGAGAGCTCACCCTGTCCACCGCGCCGCAAAGCGAAAGAAACTGGAGCAGCCGGCGGCAGGAGAGGGCAAAAAGCCAAGAGTAACCCCAACCCCCCACTCCCAGTCCCCCGGAATCCCCGCCGCTGCCCCTCGGGCCTGTCCCCATCAATAATAATGGATTCTATACGTGGGATGGTTTTAAAGTACGTGGAAAAATTCTTTGATGGATTTTCCTTGGAAAAGTGAAACCTAAATCCACTCCGTTTGGAGGTGGGACTGTTTACAGTTGGTGCTTACTAAACATAAACTTCGTTTAGGCTGATATTTCAGACAATGAAACCTTTGAGTGCCCGTAGGGGGAAGATCTCGGTTGCTGAGTGCAGGGAAGGAGGATGTAATTCCATCATATATACTCTCTGTGCCTACCGCATTTTGAAAAATGCCAGTGATACCTATTTATAAAATAAAATCAACCAAGGAAAAGGACGAACTTAGCAACACTATATTTGGTTAATACAACGGTATCTTGTATTTCTTACATCCAGGTATACTTATAAATGCCTAGAGGGATTTCACCACCTCAGGATGGAGAGACTGAATGCTTCTGAGGGAATTAGGATGGTGGAATATTGGTGGTACCAGGGAAGGTGGAGAGATGTTTGAAAATACTATGTTTGCTCGTTCTTGGGTTCCAATAAAGAAGGAACAGGGCACAGGAGTCGGAAGGACTAGTGGCAATAGTGATGAAGGGACCTTCTTATCATGCTGGCAGTGTTAATTACCCAGGTGTAGGATGCCATACACTGAGGCGGAAGATCGCAAGTCAGAGTGGCCGGCAGGCACAACTTCCTGGCACACCAGAGGCAGGTCTTCAATACCCACTGGTTTCCCCACCAGGCTGCATAAGCGAACCTGAGCCACAGGGAGTTGGTCAAATCCTCCTGACACTGTGGAGAAACCAACAGGCAAAACGTGGGGGCAAAAGTGATGAGACCCCACACTTTTCACTAGTGGTCACAATGAGCTATGAAGTAACAGCTTCTCAACCTGTGCTGTTTCCTGTTGGATGCACATAATCCATTTGCATTGCAGACAATTTTAGGATGTGCTTTACAGTAAGGTGGAAAGTACCTTATGGCAAAAAACACTCAGAAATTTATGTGTGGATTTCAAGTCATTCCAGTCCTAGAACGTTGTGCTTTTTAGAGACGCCATAGCTGTTTTTCCCTTTGTAATATCAGAGCAGTAATATCTTCTCTGGAGGCCTGTTGGGTGAATTTCATGGAATCAAGTTAAGTAGGTGCCAGAAGCATTGCCGTTTTCCCGCCATAGCCCTGCCACCCACTGAAAAATGTTTGATGAGATTACTTAATGATTTCCAATTAAGTCGTATTTCCAAATATCATGATTTCCATTTTAATGTAGTTGGTACGGAGCTTTGTGAGTGTGTGCTTCTTTTATTATGGATCACGTTCAGCTCCTTTTTATTTGCCTCCCAGTTATAATAGTAAAACTCTACTCCTCTACTCCGAGGAGTCCCTACCACCCATATCATCACTTTCCAGCCCAGCACTCTTCACGCTCATTCATTTAAAGCATTCAACATTGTGTAAATGAATCTTGGAAGGCAAAAGCTACTGAATTTAGCGAATTTGTGGAGGCATTCCCACAAATCAGCCAGGTGAAGTTTCACACACCCGAAGACTGCACAACTCCTCTGAGGCAGCACTATGCTGCAAACCCAGACGGCCACTTTTCTCACCCCTCGTCCGTTTGCTGTTCTGGGTAATGAGGTTCAAAAGTCACCTAGGCAACTGCAAAAATAGCTGAAATGGAGAAAGGGCTTCAGGCTGGTGACCAGCAGAGGTCCACCTGACCCCCGTAAGCTGCTGAACAAGAAGGGCTGCCAGAAATGTCCCCCTAGGGAATTTGGTGGAGACGAAGACCTGCTCACTGGACAAGGGTTCCTCCCAGGATACGCCCGAGCGGAAGAAGCGGGCTCTGAGCCACGCCCTTTCACCCACCGCTACCCCGCCCTGGGCTGGTGAAGGTGCGCGTAAGGATGTGGACTACTGAGCCCTGAAGAAATAAGTCCTTCCCCTTTGACCCCATGGAGGATTGCCTGTGAGGATCTTAAATGAGTCTACCCGTGTCTAGACACGGGAGTAGGTCTGTCCGGTACAGCACCTCCCTCAAGGAGGAGAAGAGTGAGGAGAAAGGAAACTCAAGTCTGACCATTCTGTCCTGGGAGAGAAGAGGAGGATCTCATCTCTCATCTGTCCCAGCAAGGCAAGGAGACTTTCTCTCATCTTTCCAAGCAAGGCAGGGTGACTTAGTATAATTAGGAATCAAAAAGAGTCTAGAAGGAATGAAAGCAGCCCGTAAGGTGAATTCCTAAGGACTGCCCATTGAAACTGACAAAATTGCCCTTGTTTGATGAGAGGAATGAGCAGAGCACTGAGGTGGTGAACAAGGATCTGGTGAGACTTTCCCAGCATGTTTCTACCAAAGCTTTATCTAAGCTTCTCAGAACACTCTCCTAAAAAGCAGATGTTTGGCCCTTCAGAAAGTCAGCAAGCAAAATGCCTTGAGTGTCCCAAAACACTGATGCCATGATGTTGGCTCCTGACTGGCCTCCTTTTCCTTTGACTGGACCACTGCCACCTCTTGGTAGCCACCGCTTTGATGATGCCTTGCCCTCGAGATCATATTGGTAAAGCCATGTTCCAACTTCCGGTTATCATCTGTCAGAGGGATGCGTCAGGATCGTGATCCCTCCTGTTTAAAATTTCCACTGATAGCTCTCGTCGTAACTGCAGCTGATCTGGGCACAGTGGTTTTCACAGCCACTGCAGGATTCATCTTCCACATCTTCTCACCTCTTCTTGAAACAAGCTATACATTCGTAGAGAGTTCATTTCTTTGGAGTAGTGTCCTTATCAGCTTTTCCGAAAACATCAATGATTTCTTCATTCTTCCACCCAAGCTTCACCAGAAATTTGATGTTTGCTCTTGCTGCAGTTTTCGTGGAATTCATGTTGCTCTGATAGGAGTCCTTTTCAGTGGATGTCTCATCCTTCTCAGTGCCTCAAACTAGATCTAGTTCAGAAAGGTGATAAGAAGTTAGGACAAGTTTATTTGAGTGCAAACCAGTGGAAATCCATGCATAGTTTCTTCAGCATGTGCATTTTCTATGAACCTTTGGAAGACCCCCTGTGTTGAACATTGCCCGAGTCCTGGGAGAGAAGTGGGTGCGGTCCACTTCCTGTCCTCAATTTGTCCACAGCGGAGGAGTGCACAGAGCAGGGAAAGGCAACCCCAGAGAGATCCTGCCCTCCAGCATGCAGCAGACTGCTGGATCAGTCCTGGCTCCATGGGGTGCTGTGTGGGCCCAAGCAAGTTGCCCAACCTCCCTGAACCTTCATTTAATCCTAGGTAGCCCAATTCCAGTAGCCATTATAGGACTGCCCTGCACGGACAGTTAATTAACTCAGGAAAAGCAACCTAGCTCCAAGGTTAGCAACCAGGAGTTCCAGTTGATTCCGCTAGCGCACCCCCTGGGGCATTCCCAAGCTGGAGTCTGGTGGAAGATGAGGCTCAGTGTGATTGGATTGAAGCAGCAACCTATCAAGGAGAAGTCCCACCCACTCTGCCCTGTGCGTCTATAAAGGCGACGCGTGGCGGCCGCGGCACTCATTGAAGCCGCCAGTTGGGAGAGGAGCAGAGCCAGGCCGGTGCTCCCGAAGGCAGCAAGGTGTTGCGAGCCACAGCTCCCTGCTGGTTCCCACCTGGGTACCCAGAAGCTAAGAAGGTGGCTGAGGAGGCGGCCCTGGAGGCTCCAGAATTCCCACTGCCCTCTCATCAGCCTGCCCAGAGCTTCGGGCTCCGGGTGCCCCAGATGCACAGCCAGGCCTCAGCATTTGTGGACATCCAGGCGGAGCCCCAGAACAGGGGTCCGGCGGTGCCCCCAGCGTGGCCCAATATGGTGACGGAGGCGTGCTACTTCCCTGCGCAGAGGGGATCGGCCTGCTGCTTGCCAGGCGCCCCAAGGCTGTCAGAGAGGCCCTCGGGAGTCCGCATCGCAGCCCCCAGGAAGAGGAAGACGATCGCCCACTCTTCCAGCCCTTGCTTGGTCACAGGTTACACAGATGCCAAGAGAACCCGGGTGGCCAGCAGCAGCCAACGCTCCAGTGGCTCCAAGGTCGGCAGACAGCCAGGGAAGACGCGCAACAGGTCAGGGATGGCATGCAAGACCACCACCACCATCAGCTCTAAGCGAATCGTCCGTCGTCCATCCTTACCGAGTTTGAAGAAACCCATTATCCTCCGAAGGTCTGGGTGCCAAGTCCCCACCGTCATCCGCCGAGGCTATCTCCAACTGTTCACCGAAGAGTGTCTCAAGTTCTGCGTCTCCAAGCAGGAGGCCGAGGAGAAGGCGCTGAACGAGGAGAAGGTGGCCTACGACTGCAGCCCCAACAAGAACAGGTACCTGAACGTGGTCCTGAACACCCTCAAGAGACTCAAGGGCCTGACCCCCAGCTCCATGCCCGGCCTCAGCAGGGCCGCCCTGTACGGCCGCCTCCAGGAGTTCCTGCTCACCCAGGACCAGCTCAAGGAGAACGGCTACCCCTTCCCGCACCCCGAGCGGCCCGGAGGCGCCGTCCTCTTCACTGGCCAGGGGAAGGGGCCCGGCGACTCCTGCTGCAGGGTCTGCTGCCGTTGTGGCACCGAGTACCTGGTGTCCTCCTCGGGCCGCTGTGTACGCGACCAGTTGTGTTATTATCACTGGGGGCGGGTCCGCTCGAGCCAGGTGGCTGGAGGCCGGGTTAGCCAGTACACCTGCTGTGCAGCTGCTCCTGGCTCTGTGGGCTGCCAGGTGGCAAAGCAGCACGTGCGGGACGGCCGCAAGGAGAGCCTCGATGGCTTCGTGGAGACCTTCAAGAAAGAGTTGTCCAGAGACGCTTATCCAGGAATCTACGCCTTGGACTGTGAGATGTGCTACACCACGCATGGCCTAGAGCTGACCCGCGTCACCGTGGTGGACGCCGACATGCGAGTGGTGTACGACACCTTCGTCAAGCCCGACAACGAGATCGTGGACTACAACACCAGGTTTTCCGGAGTCACCGAGGCCGACGTCGCCAAGACGAGCATCACCTTGCCCCAAGTCCAAGCCATCCTGCTGAGCTTTTTCAGCGCCCAAACCATCCTCATCGGGCACAGCCTGGAGAGCGATCTGCTGGCCCTGAAGCTCATCCACAGCACCGTGGTGGACACGGCCGTGCTCTTCCCGCACTACCTGGGTTTCCCCTACAAGCGCTCCCTCAGGAATCTCGCGGCCGACTACCTGGGACAGATCATCCAGGACAGCCAGGACGGCCACAACTCCAGCGAGGACGCAAACGCCTGCCTGCAGCTGGTGATGTGGAAGGTCCGACAGCGCGCCCAGATCCAGCCACGCCAGCGGTCCGCCTCTCCCTCCGCCCTGGCCTGTCCTTAGCCCCAGGCCTCTTCCAAAACCGCCATCAGTCCCGAGAGCTCACCCTGTCCACCGCGCCGCAAAGCGAAAGAAACTGGAGCAGCCGGCGGCAGGAGAGGGCAAAAAGCCAAGAGTAACCCCAACCCCCCACTCCCAGTCCCCCGGAATCCCCGCCGCTGCCCCTCGGGCCTGTCCCCATCAATAATAATGGATTCTATACGTGGGATGGTTTTAAAGTACGTGGAAAAATTCTTTGATGGATTTTCCTTGGAAAAGTGAAACCTAAATCCACTCCGTTTGGAGGTGGGACTATTTACAGTTGTTGCTTACTAAACATAAACTACGTTTAGGCTGATATTTCAGACAATGAAACCTTTGAGTGCCCGTAGGGGGAAGATCTCGGTTGCTGAGTGCAGGGAAGGAGGATGTAATTCCATCATATATACTCTCTGTGCCTACCGCATTTTGAAAAATGCCAGTGATACCTATTTATAAAATAAAATCAACCAAGGAAAAGGACGAACTTAACAACACTATATTTGGTTAATACAACGGTATCTTGTATTTCTTACGTCCAGGTATACTTATAAATGCCTAGAGGGATTTCACCACCTCAGGATGGAGAGACTGAATGCTTCTGAGGGAATTAGGATGGTGGAATATTGGTGGTACCAGGGAAGGGGGAGAGATGTTTGAAAATACTATGTTTGCTCGTTCTTGGGTTCCAATAAAGAAGGAACAGGGCACAGGAGTCGGAAGGACTAGTGGCAATAGTGATGAAGGGACCTTCTTATCATGCTGGCAGTGTTAATTACCCAGGTGTAGGATGCCATACACTGAGGCGGAAGATCGCAAGTCAGAGTGGCCGGCAGGCACAACTTCCTGGCACACCAGAGGCAGGTCTTCAATACCCACTGGTTTCCCCACCAGGCTGCATAAGCGAACCTGAGCCACAGGGAGTTGGTCAAATCCTCCTGACACTGTGGAGAAACCAACAGGCAAAACGTGGGGGCAAAAGTGATGAGACCCCACACTTTTCACTAGTGGTCACAATGAGCTATGAAGTAACAGCTTCTCAACCTGTGCTGTTTCCTGTTGGATGCACATAATCCATTTGCATTGCAGACAATTTTAGGATGTGCTTTACAGTAAGGTGGAAAGTACCTTATGGCAAAAAACACTCAGAAATTTATGTGTGGATTTCAAGTCATTCCAGTCCTAGAACGTTGTGCTTTTTAGAGACGCCATAGCTGTTTTTCCCTTTGTAATATCAGAGCAGTAATATCTTCTCTGGAGGCCTGTTGGGTGAATTTCATGGAATCAAGTTAAGTAGGTGCCAGAAGCATTGCCGTTTTCCCGCCATAGCCCTGCCACCCACTGAAAAATGTTTGATGAGATTACTTAATGATTTCCAATTAAGTCGTATTTCCAAATATCATGATTTCCATTTTAATGTAGTTGGTACGGAGCTTTGTGAGTGTGTGCTTCTTTTATTATGGATCACGTTCAGCTCCTTTTTATTTGCCTCCCAGTTATAATAGTAAAACTCTACTCCTCTACTCCGAGGAGTCCCTACCACCCATATCATCACTTTCCAGCCCAGCACTCTTCACGCTCATTCATTTAAAGCATTCAACATTGTGTAAATGAATCTTGGAAGGCAAAAGCTACTGAATTTAGCGAATTTGTGGAGGCATTCCCACAAATCAGCCAGGTGAAGTTTCACACACCCGAAGACTGCACAACTCCTCTGAGGCAGCACTATGCTGCAAACCCAGACGGCCACTTTTCTCACCCCTCGTCCGTTTGCTGTTCTGGGTAATGAGGTTCAAAAGTCACCTAGGCAACTGCAAAAATAGCTGAAATGGAGAAAGGGCTTCAGGCTGGTGACCAGCAGAGGTCCACCTGACCCCCGTAAGCTGCTGAACAAGAAGGGCTGCCAGAAATGTCCCCCTAGGGAATTTGGTGGAGACGAAGACCTGCTCACTGGACAAGGGTTCCTCCCAGGATACGCCCGAGCGGAAGAAGCGGGCTCTGAGCCACGCCCTTTCACCCACCGCTACCCCGCCCTGGGCTGGTGAAGGTGCGCGTAAGGATGTGGACTACTGAGCCCTGAAGAAATAAGTCCTTCCCCTTTGACCCCATGGAGGATTGCCTGTGAGGATCTTAAATGAGTCTACCCGTGTCTAGACACGGGAGTAGGTCTGTCCGGTACAGCACCTCCCTCAAGGAGGAGAAGAGTGAGGAGAAAGGAAACTCAAGTCTGACCATTCTGTCCTGGGAGAGAAGAGGAGGATCTCATCTCTCATCTGTCCCAGCAAGGCAAGGAGACTTTCTCTCATCTTTCCAAGCAAGGCAGGGTGACTTATTATAATTAGGAATCAAAAAGAGTCTAGAAGGAATGAAAGCAGCCCGTAAGGTGAATTCCTAAGGACTGCCCATTGAAACTGACAAAATTGCCCTTGTTTGATGAGAGGAATGAGCAGAGCACTGAGGTGGTGAACAAGGATCTGGTGAGACTTTCCCAGCATGTTTCTACCAAAGCTTTATCTAAGCTTCTCAGAACACTCTCCTAAAAAGCAGATGTTTGGCCCTTCAGAAAGTCAGCAAGCAAAATGCCTTGAGTGTCCCAAAACACTGATGCCATGATGTTGGCTCCTGACTGGCCTCCTTTTCCTTTGACTGGACCACTGCCACCTCTTGGTAGCCACCGCTTTGATGATGCCTTGCCCTCGAGATCATATTGGTAAAGCCATGTTCCAACTTCCGGTTATCATCTGTCAGAGGGATGCGTCAGGATCGTGATCCCTCCTGTTTAAAATTTCCACTGATAGCTCTCGTCGTAACTGCAGCTGATCTGGGCACAGTGGTTTTCACAGCCACTGCAGGATTCATCTTCCACATCTTCTCACCTCTTCTTGAAACAAGCTATACATTCGTAGAGAGTTCATTTCTTTGGAGTAGTGTCCTTATCAGCTTTTCCGAAAACATCAATGATTTCTTCATTCTTCCACCCAAGCTTCACCAGAAATTTGATGTTTGCTCTTGCTGCAGTTTTCGTGGAATTCATGTTGCTCTGATAGGAGTCCTTTTCAGTGGATGTCTCATCCTTCTCAGTGCCTCAAACTAGATCTAGTTCAGAAAGGTGATAAGAAGTTAGGACAAGTTTATTTGAGTGCAAACCAGTGGAAATCCATGCATAGTTTCTTCAGCATGTGCATTTTCTATGAACCTTTGGAAGACCCCCTGTGTTGAACATTGCCCGAGTCCTGGGAGAGAAGTGGGTGCGGTCCACTTCCTGTCCTCAATTTGCCCACAGCGGAGGAGTGCACAGAGCAGGGAAAGGCAACCCCAGAGAGATCCTGCCCTCCAGCATGCAGCAGACTGCTGGATCAGTCCTGGCTCCATGGGGTGCTGTGTGGGCCCAAGCAAGTTGCCCAACCTCCCTGAACCTTCATTTAATCCTAGGTAGCCCAATTCCAGTAGCCATTATAGGACTGCCCTGCACGGACAGTTAATTAACTCAGGAAAAGCAACCTAGCTCCAAGGTTAGCAACCAGGAGTTCCAGTTGATTCCGCTAGCGCACACCCTGGGGCATTCCCAAGCTGGAGTCTGGTGGAAGATGAGGCTCAGTGTGATTGGATTGAAGCAGCAACCTATCAAGGAGAAGTCCCACCCACTCTGCCCTGTGCGTCTATAAAGGCGACGCGTGGCGGCCACGGCACTCATTGAAGCCGCCAGTTGGGAGAGGAGCAGAGCCAGGCCGGTGCTCCCGAAGGCAGCAAGATGTTGCGAGCCACAGCTCCCTGCTGGTTCCCACCTGGGTACCCAGAAGCTAAGAAGGTGGCCGAGGAGGCGGCCCTGGAGGCTCCAGAATTCCCACTGCCCTCTCATCAGCCTGCCCAGAGCTTCAGGCTCCGGGTGCCCCAGATGCACAGCCAGGCCTCAGCATTTGTGGACATCCAGGCGGAGCCCCAGAACAGGGGTCCGGCGGTGCCCCCAGCGTGGCCCAAGATGGTGACGGAGGCGTGCTACTTCCCTGCGCAGAGGGGATCGGCCTGCTGCTTTCCAGGCGCCCCAAGGCTGTCAGAGAGGCCCTCGGGAGTCCGCATCGCAGCCCCCAGGAAGAGGAAGACGATCGCCCACTCTTCCAGCCCTTGCTTGGTCACAGGTTACACAGATGCCAAGAGAACCCGGGTGGCCAGCAGCAGCCAACGCTCCAGTGGCTCCAAGGTCGGCAGACAGCCAGGGAAGACGCGCAACAGGTCAGGGATGGCATGCAAGACCACCACCACCATCAGCTCTAAGCGAATCGTCCGTCGTCCATCCTTACCGAGTTTGAAGAAACCCATTATCCTCCGAAGGTCTGGGTGCCAAGTCCCCACCGTCATCCGCCGAGGCTATCTCCAACTGTTCACCGAAGAGTGTCTCAAGTTCTGCGCCTCCAAGCAGGAGGCCGAGGAGAAGGCGCTGAACGAGGAGAAGGTGGCCTACGACTGCAGCCCCAACAAGAACAGGTACCTGAACGTGGTCCTGAACACCCTCAAGAGACTCAAGGGCCTGACCCCCAGCTCCATGCCCGGCCTCAGCAGGGCCGCCCTGTACGGCCGCCTCCAGGAGTTCCTGCTCACCCAGGACCAGCTCAAGGAGAACGGCTACCCCTTCCCGCACCCCGAGCGGCCCGGAGGCGCCGTCCTCTTCACTGGCCAGGGGAAGGGGCCCGGCGACTCCTGCTGCAGGGTCTGCTGCCGTTGTGGCACCGAGTACCTGGTGTCCTCCTCGGGCCGCTGTGTACGTGACCAGTTGTGTTATTATCACTGGGGGCGGGTCCGCTCGAGCCAGGTGGCTGGAGGCCGGGTTAGCCAGTACACCTGCTGTGCAGCTGCTCCTGGCTCTGTGGGCTGCCAGGTGGCAAAGCAGCACGTGCGGGACGGCCGCAAGGAGAGCCTCGATGGCTTCGTGGAGACCTTCAAGAAAGAGTTGTCCAGAGACGCTTATCCAGGAATCTACGCCTTGGACTGTGAGATGTGCTACACCACGCATGGCCTAGAGCTGACCCGCGTCACCGTGGTGGACGCCGACATGCGAGTGGTGTACGACACCTTCGTCAAGCCCGACAACGAGATCGTGGACTACAACACCAGGTTTTCCGGAGTCACCGAGGCCGACGTCGCCAAGACGAGCATCACCTTGCCCCAAGTCCAAGCCATCCTGCTGAGCTTTTTCAGCGCCCAAACCATCCTCATCGGGCACAGCCTGGAGAGCGATCTGCTGGCCCTGAAGCTCATCCACAGCACCGTGGTGGACACGGCCGTGCTCTTCCCGCACTACCTGGGTTTCCCCTACAAGCGCTCCCTCAGGAATCTCGCGGCCGACTACCTGGGACAGATCATCCAGGACAGCCAGGACGGCCACAACTCCAGCGAGGACGCAAACGCCTGCCTGCAGCTGGTGATGTGGAAGGTCCGACAGCGCGCCCAGATCCAGCCACGCCACCGGTCCGCCTCTCCCTCCGCCCTGGCCTGTCCTTAGCCCCAGGCCTCTTCCAAAACCGCCATCAGTCCCGAGAGCTCACCCTGTCCACCGCGCCGCAAAGCGAAAGAAACTGGAGCAGCCGGCGGCAGGAGAGGGCAAAAAGCCAAGAGTAACCCCAACCCCCCACTCCCAGTCCCCCGGAATCCCCGCCGCTGCCCCTCGGGCCTGTCCCCATCAATAATAATGGATTCTATACGTGGGATGGTTTTAAAGTACGTGGAAAAATTCTTTGATGGATTTTCCTTGGAAAAGTGAAACCTAAATCCACTCCGTTTGGAGGTGGGACTATTTACAGTTGGTGCTTACTAAACATAAACTACGTTTAGGCTGATATTTCAGACAATGAAACCTTTGAGTGCCCGTAGGGGGAAGATCTCGGTTGCTGAGTGCAGGGAAGGAGGATGTAATTCCATCATATATACTCTCTGTGCCTACCGCATTTTGAAAAATGCCAGTGATACCTATTTATAAAATAAAATCAACCAAGGAAAAGGACGAACTTAACAACACTATATTTGGTTAATACAACGGTATCTTGTATTTCTTACGTCCAGGTATACTTATAAATGCCTAGAGGGATTTCACCACCTCAGGATGGAGAGACTGAATGCTTCTGAGGGAATTAGGATGGTGGAATATTGGTGGTACCAGGGAAGGGGGAGAGATGTTTGAAAATACTATGTTTGCTCGTTCTTGGGTTCCAATAAAGAAGGAACAGGGCACAGGAGTCGGAAGGACTAGTGGCAATAGTGATGAAGGGACCTTCTTATCATGCTGGCAGTGTTAATTACCCAGGTGTAGGATGCCATACACTGAGGCGGAAGATCGCAAGTCAGAGTGGCCGGCAGGCACAACTTCCTGGCACACCAGAGGCAGGTCTTCAATACCCACTGGTTTCCCCACCAGGCTGCATAAGCGAACCTGAGCCACAGGGAGTTGGTCAAATCCTCCTGACACTGTGGAGAAACCAACAGGCAAAACGTGGGGGCAAAAGTGATGAGACCCCACACTTTTCACTAGTGGTCACAATGAGCTATGAAGTAACAGCTTCTCAACCTGTGCTGTTTCCTGTTGGATGCACATAATCCATTTGCATTGCAGACAATTTTAGGATGTGCTTTACAGTAAGGTGGAAAGTACCTTATGGCAAAAAACACTCAGAAATTTATGTGTGGATTTCAAGTCATTCCAGTCCTAGAACGTTGTGCTTTTTAGAGACGCCATAGCTGTTTTTCCCTTTGTAATATCAGAGCAGTAATATCTTCTCTGGAGGCCTGTTGGGTGAATTTCATGGAATCAAGTTAAGTAGGTGCCAGAAGCATTGCCGTTTTCCCGCCATAGCCCTGCCACCCACTGAAAAATGTTTGATGAGATTACTTAATGATTTCCAATTAAGTCGTATTTCCAAATATCATGATTTCCATTTTAATGTAGTTGGTACGGAGCTTTGTGAGTGTGTGCTTCTTTTATTATGGATCACGTTCAGCTCCTTTTTATTTGCCTCCCAGTTATAATAGTAAAACTCTACTCCTCTACTCCGAGGAGTCCCTACCACCCATATCATCACTTTCCAGCCCAGCACTCTTCACGCTCATTCATTTAAAGCATTCAACATTGTGTAAATGAATCTTGGAAGGCAAAAGCTACTGAATTTAGCGAATTTGTGGAGGCATTCCCACAAATCAGCCAGGTGAAGTTTCACACACCCGAAGACTGCACAACTCCTCTGAGGCAGCACTATGCTGCAAACCCAGACGGCCACTTTTCTCACCCCTCGTCCGTTTGCTGTTCTGGGTAATGAGGTTCAAAAGTCACCTAGGCAACTGCAAAAATAGCTGAAATGGAGAAAGGGCTTCAGGCTGGTGACCAGCAGAGGTCCACCTGACCCCCGTAAGCTGCTGAACAAGAAGGGCTGCCAGAAATGTCCCCCTAGGGAATTTGGTGGAGACGAAGACCTGCTCACTGGACAAGGGTTCCTCCCAGGATACGCCCGAGCGGAAGAAGCGGGCTCTGAGCCACGCCCTTTCACCCACCGCTACCCCGCCCTGGGCTGGTGAAGGTGCGCGTAAGGATGTGGACTTCTGAGCCCTGAAGAAATAAGTCCTTCCCCTTTGACCCCATGGAGGATTGCCTGTGAGGATCTTAAATGAGTCTACCCGTGTCTAGACACGGGAGTAGGTCTGTCCGGTACAGCACCTCCCTCAAGGAGGAGAAGAGTGAGGAGAAAGGAAACTCAAGTCTGACCATTCTGTCCTGGGAGAGAAGAGGAGGATCTCATCTCTCATCTGTCCCAGCAAGGCAAGGAGACTTTCTCTCATCTTTCCAAGCAAGGCAGGGTGACTTATTATAATTAGGAATCAAAAAGAGTCTAGAAGGAATGAAAGCAGCCCGTAAGGTGAATTCCTAAGGACTGCCCATTGAAACTGACAAAATTGCCCTTGTTTGATGAGAGGAATGAGCAGAGCACTGAGGTGGTGAACAAGGATCTGGTGAGACTTTCCCGGCATGTTTCTACCAAAGCTTTATCTAAGCTTCTCAGAACACTCTCCTAAAAAGCAGATGTTTTGCCCTTCAGAAAGTCAGCAAGCAAAATGCCTTGAGTGTCCCAAAACACTGATGCCATGATGTTGGCTCCTGACTGGCCTCCTTTTCCTTTGACTGGACCACTGCCACCTCTTGGTAGCCACCGCTTTGATGATGCCTTGCCCTCGAGATCATATTGGTAAAGCCATGTTCCAACTTCCGGTTATCATCTGTCAGAGGGATGCGTCAGGATCGTGATCCCTCCTGTTTAAAATTTCCACTGATAGCTCTCGTCGTAACTGCAGCTGATCTGGGCACAGTGGTTTTCACAGCCACTGCAGGATTCATCTTCCACATCTTCTCACCTCTTCTTGAAACAAGCTATACATTCGTAGAGAGTTCATTTCTTTGGAGTAGTGTCCTTATCAGCTTTTCCGAAAACATCAATGATTTCTTCATTCTTCCACCCAAGCTTCACCAGAAATTTGATGTTTGCTCTTGCTGCAGTTTTCGTGGAATTCATGTTGCTCTGATAGGAGTCCTTTTCAGTGGATGTCTCATCCTTCTCAGTGCCTCAAACTAGATCTAGTTCAGAAAGGTGATAAGAAGTTAGGACAAGTTTATTTGAGTGCAAACCAGTGGAAATCCATGCATAGTTTCTTCAGCATGTGCATTTTCTATGAACCTTTGGAAGACCCCCTGTGTTGAACATTGCCCGAGTCCTGGGAGAGAAGTGGGTGCGGTCCACTTCCTGTCCTCAATTTGCCCACAGCGGAGGAGTGCACAGAGCAGGGAAAGGCAACCCCAGAGAGATCGTGCCCTCCAGCATGCAGCAGACTGCTGGATCAGTCCTGGCTCCATGGGGTGCTGTGTGGGCCCAAGCAAGTTGCCCAACCTCCCTGAACCTTCATTTAATCCTAGGTAGCCCAATTCCAGTAGCCATTATAGGACTGCCCTGCACGGACAGTTAATTAACTCAGGAAAAGCAACCTAGCTCCAAGGTTAGCAACCAGGAGTTCCAGTTGATTCCGCTAGCGCACCCCCTGGGGCATTCCCAAGCTGCAGTCTGGTGGAAGATGAGGCTCAGTGTGATTGGATTGAAGCAGCAACCTATCAAGGAGAAGTCCCACCCACTCTGCCCTGTGCGTCTATAAAGGCGACGCGTGGCGTCCGCGGCACTCATTGAAGCCGCCAGTTGGGAGAGGAGCAGAGCCAGGCCAGTGCTCCCGAAGGCAGCAAGATGTTGCGAGCCACAGCTCCCTGCTGGTTCCCACCTGGATACCCAGAAGCTAAGAAGGTGGCCGAGGAGGCGGCCCTGGAGGCAAGCCGCCAGCTGGGAGCGGAGCAGAGCCAGGCCGGTGCTCCCGAAGGCAGCAAGATGTTGCGAGCCACAGCTCCCTGCTGGTTCCCACCTGGGTACCCAGAAGCTAAGAAGGTGGCCGAGGAGGCGGCCCTGGAGGCAAGCCGCCAGCTGGGAGCGGAGCAGAGCCAGGCCGGTGCTCCCGAAGGCAGCAAGATGTTGCGAGCCACAGCTCCCTGCTGGTTCCCACCTGGGTACCCAGAAGCTAAGAAGGTGGCCGAGGAGGCGGCCCTGGAGTCTCCAGAATTCCCACTGCCCTCTCATCAGCCTGCCCAGAGCTTCGGGCTCCGGGTGCCCCAGATGCACAGCCAGGCCTCAGCATTTGTGGACATCCAGGCGGAGCCCCAGAACAGGGGTCCGGCGGTGCCCCCTGCGTGGCCCAAGATGGTGACGGAGGCGTGCTACTTCCCTGCGCAGAGGGGATCGGCCTGCTGCTTGCCAGGCGCCCCAAGGCTGTCAGAGAGGCCCTCGGGAGTCCGCATCGCAGCCCCCAGGAAGAGGAAGACGATCGCCCACTCTTCCAGCCCTTGCTTGGTCACAGGTTACACAGATGCCAAGAGAACCCGGGTGGCCAGCAGCAGCCAACGCTCCAGTGGCTCCAAGGTCGGCAGACAGCCAGGGAAGACGCGCAACAGGTCAGGGATGGCATGCAAGACCACCACCACCATCAGCTCTAAGCGAATCGTCCGTCGTCCATCCTTACCGAGTTTGAAGAAACCCATTATCCTCCGAAGGTCTGGGTGCCAAGTCCCCACCGTCATCCGCCGAGGCTATCTCCAACTGTTCACCGAAGAGTGTCTCAAGTTCTGCGCCTCCAAGCAGGAGGCCGAGGAGAAGGCGCTGAACGAGGAGAAGGTGGCCTACGACTGCAGCCCCAACAAGAACAGGTACCTGAACGTGGTCCTGAACACCCTCAAGAGACTCAAGGGCCTGACCCCCAGCTCCATGCCCGGCCTCAGCAGGGCCGCCCTGTACGGCCGCCTCCAGGAGTTCCTGCTCACCCAGGACCAGCTCAAGGAGAACGGCTACCCCTTCCCGCACCCCGAGCGGCCCGGAGGCGCCGTCCTCTTCACTGGCCAGGGGAAGGGGCCCGGCGACTCCTGCTGCAGGGTCTGCTGCCGTTGTGGCACCGAGTACCTGGTGTCCTCCTCGGGCCGCTGTGTACGCGACCAGTTGTGTTATTATCACTGGGGGCGGGTCCGCTCGAGCCAGGTGGCTGGAGGCCGGGTTAGCCAGTACACCTGCTGTGCAGCTGCTCCTGGCTCTGTGGGCTGCCAGGTGGCAAAGCAGCACGTGCGGGACGGCCGCAAGGAGAGCCTCGATGGCTTCGTGGAGACCTTCAAGAAAGAGTTGTCCAGAGACGCTTATCCAGGAATCTACGCCTTGGACTGTGAGATGTGCTACACCACGCATGGCCTAGAGCTGACCCGCGTCACCGTGGTGGACGCCGACATGCGAGTGGTGTACGACACCTTCGTCAAGCCCGACAACGAGATCGTGGACTACAACACCAGGTTTTCCGGAGTCACCGAGGCCGACGTCGCCAAGACGAGCATCACCTTGCCCCAAGTCCAAGCCATCCTGCTGAGCTTTTTCAGCGCCCAAACCATCCTCATCGGGCACAGCCTGGAGAGCGATCTGCTGGCCCTGAAGCTCATCCACAGCACCGTGGTGGACACGGCCGTGCTCTTCCCGCACTACCTGGGTTTCCCCTACAAGCGCTCCCTCAGGAATCTCGCGGCCGACTACCTGGGACAGATCATCCAGGACAGCCAGGACGGCCACAACTCCAGCGAGGACGCAAACGCCTGCCTGCAGCTGGTGATGTGGAAGGTCCGACAGCGCGCCCAGATCCAGCCACGCCACCGGTCCGCCTCTCCCTCCGCCCTGGCCTGTCCTTAGCCCCAGGCCTCTTCCAAAACCGCCATCAGTCCCGAGAGCTCACCCTGTCCACCGCGCCGCAAAGCGAAAGAAACTGGAGCAGCCGGCGGCAGGAGAGGGCAAAAAGCCAAGAGTAACCCCAACCCCCCACTCCCAGTCCCCCGGAATCCCCGCCGCTGCCCCTCGGGCCTGTCCCCATCAATAATAATGGATTCTATACGTGGGATGGTTTTAAAGTACGTGGAAAAATTCTTTGATGGATTTTCCTTGGAAAAGTGAAACCTAAATCCACTCCGTTTGGAGGTGGGACTATTTACAGTTGGTGCTTACTAAACATAAACTACGTTTAGGCTGATATTTCAGACAATGAAACCTTTGAGTGCCCGTAGGGGGAAGATCTCGGTTGCTGAGTGCAGGGAAGGAGGATGTAATTCCATCATATATACTCTCTGTGCCTACCGCATTTTGAAAAATGCCAGTGATACCTATTTATAAAATAAAATCAACCAAGGAAAAGGACGAACTTAACAACACTATATTTGGTTAATACAACGGTATCTTGTATTTCTTACGTCCAGGTATACTTATAAATGCCTAGAGGGATTTCACCACCTCAGGATGGAGAGACTGAATGCTTCTGAGGGAATTAGGATGGTGGAATATTGGTGGTACCAGGGAAGGGGGAGAGATGTTTGAAAATACTATGTTTGCTCGTTCTTGGGTTCCAATAAAGAAGGAACAGGGCACAGGAGTCGGAAGGACTAGTGGCAATAGTGATGAAGGGACCTTCTTATCATGCTGGCAGTGTTAATTACCCAGGTGTAGGATGCCATACACTGAGGCGGAAGATCGCAAGTCAGAGTGGCCGGCAGGCACAACTTCCTGGCACACCAGAGGCAGGTCTTCAATACCCACTGGTTTCCCCACCAGGCTGCATAAGCGAACCTGAGCCACAGGGAGTTGGTCAAATCCTCCTGACACTGTGGAGAAACCAACAGGCAAAACGTGGGGGCAAAAGTGATGAGACCCCACACTTTTCACTAGTGGTCACAATGAGCTATGAAGTAACAGCTTCTCAACCTGTGCTGTTTCCTGTTGGATGCACATAATCCATTTGCATTGCAGACAATTTTAGGATGTGCTTTACAGTAAGGTGGAAAGTACCTTATGGCAAAAAACACTCAGAAATTTATGTGTGGATTTCAAGTCATTCCAGTCCTAGAACGTTGTGCTTTTTAGAGACGCCATAGCTGTTTTTCCCTTTGTAATATCAGAGCAGTAATATCTTCTCTGGAGGCCTGTTGGGTGAATTTCATGGAATCAAGTTAAGTAGGTGCCAGAAGCATTGCCGTTTTCCCGCCATAGCCCTGCCACCCACTGAAAAATGTTTGATGAGATTACTTAATGATTTCCAATTAAGTCGTATTTCCAAATATCATGATTTCCATTTTAATGTAGTTGGTACGGAGCTTTGTGAGTGTGTGCTTCTTTTATTATGGATCACGTTCAGCTCCTTTTTATTTGCCTCCCAGTTATAATAGTAAAACTCTACTCCTCTACTCCGAGGAGTCCCTACCACCCATATCATCACTTTCCAGCCCAGCACTCTTCACGCTCATTCATTTAAAGCATTCAACATTGTGTAAATGAATCTTGGAAGGCAAAAGCTACTGAATTTAGCGAATTTGTGGAGGCATTCCCACAAATCAGCCAGGTGAAGTTTCACACACCCGAAGACTGCACAACTCCTCTGAGGCAGCACTATGCTGCAAACCCAGACGGCCACTTTTCTCACCCCTCGTCCGTTTGCTGTTCTGGGTAATGAGGTTCAAAAGTCACCTAGGCAACTGCAAAAATAGCTGAAATGGAGAAAGGGCTTCAGGCTGGTGACCAGCAGAGGTCCACCTGACCCCCGTAAGCTGCTGAACAAGAAGGGCTGCCAGAAATGTCCCCCTAGGGAATTTGGTGGAGACGAAGACCTGCTCACTGGACAAGGGTTCCTCCCAGGATACGCCCGAGCGGAAGAAGCGGGCTCTGAGCCACGCCCTTTCACCCACCGCTACCCCGCCCTGGGCTGGTGAAGGTGCGCGTAAGGATGTGGACTTCTGAGCCCTGAAGAAATAAGTCCTTCCCCTTTGACCCCATGGAGGATTGCCTGTGAGGATCTTAAATGAGTCTACCCGTGTCTAGACACGGGAGTAGGTCTGTCCGGTACAGCACCTCCCTCAAGGAGGAGAAGAGTGAGGAGAAAGGAAACTCAAGTCTGACCATTCTGTCCTGGGAGAGAAGAGGAGGATCTCATCTCTCATCTGTCCCAGCAAGGCAAGGAGACTTTCTCTCATCTTTCCAAGCAAGGCAGGGTGACTTATTATAATTAGGAATCAAAAAGAGTCTAGAAGGAATGAAAGCAGCCCGTAAGGTGAATTCCTAAGGACTGCCCATTGAAACTGACAAAATTGCCCTTGTTTGATGAGAGGAATGAGCAGAGCACTGAGGTGGTGAACAAGGATCTGGTGAGACTTTCCCGGCATGTTTCTACCAAAGCTTTATCTAAGCTTCTCAGAACACTCTCCTAAAAAGCAGATGTTTGGCCCTTCAGAAAGTCAGCAAGCAAAATGCCTTGAGTGTCCCAAAACACTGATGCCATGATGTTGGCTCCTGACTGGCCTCCTTTTCCTTTGACTGGACCACTGCCACCTCTTGGTAGCCACCGCTTTGATGATGCCTTGCCCTCGAGATCATATTGGTAAAGCCATGTTCCAACTTCCGGTTATCATCTGTCAGAGGGATGCGTCAGGATCGTGATCCCTCCTGTTTAAAATTTCCACTGATAGCTCTCGTCGTAACTGCAGCTGATCTGGGCACAGTGGTTTTCACAGCCACTGCAGGATTCATCTTCCACATCTTCTCACCTCTTCTTGAAACAAGCTATACATTCGTAGAGAGTTCATTTCTTTGGAGTAGTGTCCTTATCAGCTTTTCCGAAAACATCAATGATTTCTTCATTCTTCCACCCAAGCTTCACCAGAAATTTGATGTTTGCTCTTGCTGCAGTTTTCGTGGAATTCATGTTGCTCTGATAGGAGTCCTTTTCAGTGGATGTCTCATCCTTCTCAGTGCCTCAAACTAGATCTAGTTCAGAAAGGTGATAAGAAGTTAGGACAAGTTTATTTGAGTGCAAACCAGTGGAAATCCATGCATAGTTTCTTCAGCATGTGCATTTTCTATGAACCTTTGGAAGACCCCCTGTGTTGAACATTGCCCGAGTCCTGGGAGAGAAGTGGGTGCGGTCCACTTCCTGTCCTCAATTTGCCCACAGCGGAGGAGTGCACAGAGCAGGGAAAGGCAACCCCAGAGAGATCGTGCCCTCCAGCATGCAGCAGACTGCTGGATCAGTCCTGGCTCCATGGGGTGCTGTGTGGGCCCAAGCAAGTTGCCCAACCTCCCTGAACCTTCATTTAATCCTAGGTAGCCCAATTCCAGTAGCCATTATAGGACTGCCCTGCACGGACAGTTAATTAACTCAGGAAAAGCAACCTAGCTCCAAGGTTAGCAACCAGGAGTTCCAGTTGATTCCGCTAGCGCACCCCCTGGGGCATTCCCAAGCTGGAGTCTGGTGGAAGATGAGGCTCAGTGTGATTGGATTGAAGCAGCAACCTATCAAGGAGAAGTCCCACCCACTCTGCCATGTGCGTCTATAAAGGCGACGCGTGGCGGCCGCGGCACTCATTGAAGCCGCCAGTTGGGAGAGGAGCAGAGCCAGGCCAGTGCTCCCGAAGGCAGCAAGATGTTGCGAGCCACAGCTCCCTGCTGGTTCCCACCTGGATACCCAGAAGCTAAGAAGGTGGCCGAGGAGGCGGCCCTGGAGGCAAGCCGCCAGCTGGGAGCGGAGCAGAGCCAGGCCGGTGCTCCCGAAGGCAGCAAGATGTTGCGAGCCACAGCTCCCTGCTGGTTCCCACCTGGGTACCCAGAAGCTAAGAAGGTGGCCGAGGAGGCGGCCCTGGAGGCAAGCCGCCAGCTGGGAGCGGAGCAGAGCCAGGCCGGTGCTCCCGAAGGCAGCAAGATGTTGCGAGCCACAGCTCCCTGCTGGTTCCCACCTGGGTACCCAGAAGCTAAGAAGGTGGCCGAGGAGGCGGCCCTGGAGTCTCCAGAATTCCCACTGCCCTCTCATCAGCCTGCCCAGAGCTTCGGGCTCCGGGTGCCCCAGATGCACAGCCAGGCCTCAGCATTTGTGGACATCCAGGCGGAGCCCCAGAACAGGGGTCCGGCGGTGCCCCCAGCGTGGCCCAAGATGGTGACGGAGGCGTGCTACTTCCCTGCGCAGAGGGGATCGGCCTGCTGCTTGCCAGGCGCCCCAAGGCTGTCAGAGAGGCCCTCGGGAGTCCGCATCGCAGCCCCCAGGAAGAGGAAGACGATCGCCCACTCTTCCAGCCCTTGCTTGGTCACAGGTTACACAGATGCCAAGAGAACCCGGGTGGCCAGCAGCAGCCAACGCTCCAGTGGCTCCAAGGTCGGCAGACAGCCAGGGAAGACGCGCAACAGGTCAGGGATGGCATGCAAGACCACCACCACCATCAGCTCTAAGCGAATCGTCCGTCGTCCATCCTTACCGAGTTTGAAGAAACCCATTATCCTCCGAAGGTCTGGGTGCCAAGTCCCCACCGTCATCCGCCGAGGCTATCTCCAACTGTTCACCGAAGAGTGTCTCAAGTTCTGCGCCTCCAAGCAGGAGGCCGAGGAGAAGGCGCTGAACGAGGAGAAGGTGGCCTACGACTGCAGCCCCAACAAGAACAGGTACCTGAACGTGGTCCTGAACACCCTCAAGAGACTCAAGGGCCTGACCCCCAGCTCCATGCCCGGCCTCAGCAGGGCCGCCCTGTACGGCCGCCTCCAGGAGTTCCTGCTCACCCAGGACCAGCTCAAGGAGAACGGCTACCCCTTCCCGCACCCCGAGCGGCCCGGAGGCGCCGTCCTCTTCACTGGCCAGGGGAAGGGGCCCGGCGACTCCTGCTGCAGGGTCTGCTGCCGTTGTGGCACCGAGTACCTGGTGTCCTCCTCGGGCCGCTGTGTACGCGACCAGTTGTGTTATTATCACTGGGGGCGGGTCCGCTCGAGCCAGGTGGCTGGAGGCCGGGTTAGCCAGTACACCTGCTGTGCAGCTGCTCCTGGCTCTGTGGGCTGCCAGGTGGCAAAGCAGCACGTGCGGGACGGCCGCAAGGAGAGCCTCGATGGCTTCGTGGAGACCTTCAAGAAAGAGTTGTCCAGAGACGCTTATCCAGGAATCTACGCCTTGGACTGTGAGATGTGCTACACCACGCATGGCCTAGAGCTGACCCGCGTCACCGTGGTGGACGCCGACATGCGAGTGGTGTACGACACCTTCGTCAAGCCCGACAACGAGATCGTGGACTACAACACCAGGTTTTCCGGAGTCACCGAGGCCGACGTCGCCAAGACGAGCATCACCTTGCCCCAAGTCCAAGCCATCCTGCTGAGCTTTTTCAGCGCCCAAACCATCCTCATCGGGCACAGCCTGGAGAGCGATCTGCTGGCCCTGAAGCTCATCCACAGCACCGTGGTGGACACGGCCGTGCTCTTCCCGCACTACCTGGGTTTCCCCTACAAGCGCTCCCTCAGGAATCTCGCGGCCGACTACCTGGGACAGATCATCCAGGACAGCCAGGACGGCCACAACTCCAGCGAGGACGCAAACGCCTGCCTGCAGCTGGTGATGTGGAAGGTCCGACAGCGCGCCCAGATCCAGCCACGCCACCGGTCCGCCTCTCCCTCCGCCCTGGCCTGTCCTTAGCCCCAGGCCTCTTCCAAAACCGCCATCAGTCCCGAGAGCTCACCCTGTCCACCGCGCCGCAAAGCGAAAGAAACTGGAGCAGCCGGCGGCAGGAGAGGGCAAAAAGCCAAGAGTAACCCCAACCCCCCACTCCCAGTCCCCCGGAATCCCCGCCGCTGCCCCTCGGGCCTGTCCCCATCAATAATAATGGATTCTATACGTGGGATGGTTTTAAAGTACGTGGAAAAATTCTTTGATGGATTTTCCTTGGAAAAGTGAAACCTAAATCCACTCCGTTTGGAGGTGGGACTATTTACAGTTGGTGCTTACTAAACATAAACTACGTTTAGGCTGATATTTCAGACAATGAAACCTTTGAGTGCCCGTAGGGGGAAGATCTCGGTTGCTGAGTGCAGGGAAGGAGGATGTAATTCCATCATATATACTCTCTGTGCCTACCGCATTTTGAAAAATGCCAGTGATACCTATTTATAACATAAAATCAACCAAGGAAAAGGACGAACTTAGCAACACTATATTTGGTTAATACAACGGTATCTTGTATTTCTTACGTCCAGGTATACTTATAAATGCCTAGAGGGATTTCACCACCTCAGGATGGAGAGACTGAATGCTTCTGAGGGAATTAGGATGGTGGAATATTGGTGGTACCAGGGAAGGGGGAGAGATGTTTGAAAATACTATGTTTGCTCGTTCTTGGGTTCCAATAAAGAAGGAACAGGGCACAGGAGTCGGAAGGACTAGTGGCAATAGTGATGAAGGGACCTTCTTATCATGCTGGCAGTGTTAATTACCCAGGTGTAGGATGCCATACACTGAGGCGGAAGATCGCAAGTCAGAGTGGCCGGCAGGCACAACTTCCTGGCACACCAGAGGCAGGTCTTCAATACCCACTGGTTTCCCCACCAGGCTGCATAAGCGAACCTGAGCCACAGGGAGTTGGTCAAATCCTCCTGACACTGTGGAGAAACCAACAGGCAAAACGTGGGGGCAAAAGTGATGAGACCCCACACTTTTCACTAGTGGTCACAATGAGCTATGAAGTAACAGCTTCTCAACCTGTGCTGTTTCCTGTTGGATGCACATAATCCATTTGCATTGCAGACAATTTTAGGATGTGCTTTACAGTAAGGTGGAAAGTACCTTATGGCAAAAAACACTCAGAAATTTATGTGTGGATTTCAAGTCATTCCAGTCCTAGAACGTTGTGCTTTTTAGAGACGCCATAGCTGTTTTTCCCTTTGTAATATCAGAGCAGTAATATCTTCTCTGGAGGCCTGTTGGGTGAATTTCATGGAATCAAGTTAAGTAGGTGCCAGAAGCATTGCCGTTTTCCCGCCATAGCCCTGCCACCCACTGAAAAATGTTTGATGAGATTACTTAATGATTTCCAATTAAGTCGTATTTCCAAATATCATGATTTCCATTTTAATGTAGTTGGTACGGAGCTTTGTGAGTGTGTGCTTCTTTTATTATGGATCACGTTCAGCTCCTTTTTATTTGCCTCCCAGTTATAATAGTAAAACTCTACTCCTCTACTCCGAGGAGTCCCTACCACCCATATCATCACTTTCCAGCCCAGCACTCTTCACGCTCATTCATTTAAAGCATTCAACATTGTGTAAATGAATCTTGGAAGGCAAAAGCTACTGAATTTAGCGAATTTGTGGAGGCATTCCCACAAATCAGCCAGGTGAAGTTTCACACACCCGAAGACTGCACAACTCCTCTGAGGCAGCACTATGCTGCAAACCCAGACGGCCACTTTTCTCACCCCTCGTCCGTTTGCTGTTCTGGGTAATGAGGTTCAAAAGTCACCTAGGCAACTGCAAAAATAGCTGAAATGGAGAAAGGGCTTCAGGCTGGTGACCAGCAGAGGTCCACCTGACCCCCGTAAGCTGCTGAACAAGAAGGGCTGCCAGAAATGTCCCCCTAGGGAATTTGGTGGAGACGAAGACCTGCTCACTGGACAAGGGTTCCTCCCAGGATACGCCCGAGCGGAAGAAGCGGGCTCTGAGCCACGCCCTTTCACCCACCGCTACCCCGCCCTGGGCTGGTGAAGGTGCGCGTAAGGATGTGGACTACTGAGCCCTGAAGAAATAAGTCCTTCCCCTTTGACCCCATGGAGGATTGCCTGTGAGGATCTTAAATGAGTCTACCAGTGTCTAGACACGGGAGTAGGTCTGTCCGGTACAGCACCTCCCTCAAGGAGGAGAAGAGTGAGGAGAAAGGAAACTCAAGTCTGACCATTCTGTCCTGGGAGAGAAGAGGAGGATCTCATCTCTCATCTGTCCCAGCAAGGCAAGGAGACTTTCTCTCATCTTTCCAAGCAAGGCAGGGTGACTTATTATAATTAGGAATCAAAAAGAGTCTAGAAGGAATGAAAGCAGCCCGTAAGGTGAATTCCTAAGGACTGCCCATTGAAACTGACAAAATTGCCCTTGTTTGATGAGAGGAATGAGCAGAGCACTGAGGTGGTGAACAAGGATCTGGTGAGACTTTCCCGGCATGTTTCTACCAAAGCTTTATCTAAGCTTCTCAGAACACTCTCCTAAAAAGCAGATGTTTGGCCCTTCAGAAAGTCAGCAAGCAAAATGCCTTGAGTGTCCCAAAACACTGATGCCATGATGTTGGCTCCTGACTGGCCTCCTTTTCCTTTGACTGGACCACTGCCACCTCTTGGTAGCCACCGCTTTGATGATGCCTTGCCCTCGAGATCATATTGGTAAAGCCATGTTCCAACTTCCGGTTATCATCTGTCAGAGGGATGCGTCAGGATCGTGATCCCTCCTGTTTAAAATTTCCACTGATAGCTCTCATCGTAACTGCAGCTGATCTGGGCACAGTGGTTTTCACAGCCACTGCAGGATTCATCTTCCACATCTTCTCACCTCTTCTTGAAACAAGCTATACATTCGTAGAGAGTTCATTTCTTTGGAGTAGTGTCCTTATCAGCTTTTCCGAAAACATCAATGATTTCTTCATTCTTCCACCCAAGCTTCACCAGAAATTTGATGTTTGCTCTTGCTGCAGTTTTCGTGGAATTCATGTTGCTCTGATAGGAGTCCTTTTCAGTGGATGTCTCATCCTTCTCAGTGCCTCAAACTAGATCTAGTTCAGAAAGGTGATAAGAAGTTAGGACAAGTTTATTTGAGTGCAAACCAGTGGAAATCCATGCATAGTTTCTTCAGCATGTGCATTTTCTATGAACCTTTGGAAGACCCCCTGTGTTGAACATTGCCCGAGTCCTGGGAGAGAAGTGGGTGCGGTCCACTTCCTGTCCTCAATTTGCCCACAGCGGAGGAGTGCACAGAGCAGGGAAAGGCAACCCCAGAGAGATCCTGCCCTCCAGCATGCAGCAGACTGCTGGATCAGTCCTGGCTCCATGGGGTGCTGTGTGGGCCCAAGCAAGTTGCCCAACCTCCCTGAACCTTCATTTAATCCTAGGTAGCCCAATTCCAGTAGCCATTATAGGACTGCCCTGCACGGACAGTTAATTAACTCAGGAAAAGCAACCTAGCTCCAAGGTTAGCAACCAGGAGTTCCAGTTGATTCCGCTAGCGCACCCCCTGGGGCATTCCCAAGCTGGAGTCTGGTGGAAGATGAGGCTCAGTGTGATTGGATTGAAGCAGCAACCTATCAAGGAGAAGTCCCACCCACTCTGCCCTGTGCGTCTATAAAGGCGACGCGTGGCGGCCGCGGCACTCATTGAAGCCGCCAGTTGGGAGAGGAGCAGAGCCAGGCCGGTGCTCCCGAAGGCAGCAAGATGTTGCGAGCCACAGCTCCCTGCTGGTTCCCACCTGGATACCCAGAAGCTAAGAAGGTGGCCGAGGAGGCGGCCCTGGAGGCAAGCCGCCAGCTGGGAGCGGAGCAGAGCCAGGCCGGTGCTCCCGAAGGCAGCAAGATGTTGCGAGCCACAGCTCCCTGCTGGTTCCCACCTGGGTACCCAGAAGCTAAGAAGGTGGCCGAGGAGGCGGCCCTGGAGGCTCCAGAATTCCCACTGCCCTCTCATCAGCCTGCCCAGAGCTTCGGGCTCCGGGTGCCCCAGATGCACAGCCAGGCCTCAGCATTTGTGGACATCCAGGCGGAGCCCCAGAACAGGGGTCCGGCGGTGCCCCTGCGTGGCCCAAGATGGTGACGGGGGCGTGCTACTTCCCTGCGCAGAGGGGATCGGCCTGCTGCTTGCCAGGCGCCCCAAGGCTGTCAGAGAGGCCCTCGGGAGTCCGCATCGCAGCCCCCAGGAAGAGGAAGACGATCGCCCACTCTTCCAGCCCTTGCTTGGTCACAGGTTACACAGATGCCAAGAGAACCCGGGTGGCCAGCAGCAGCCAACGCTCCAGTGGCTCCAAGGTCGGCAGACAGCCAGGGAAGACGCGCAACAGGTCAGGGATGGCATGCAAGACCACCACCACCATCAGCTCTAAGCGAATCGTCCGTCGTCCATCCTTACCGAGTTTGAAGAAACCCATTATCCTCCGAAGGTCTGGGTGCCAAGTCCCCACCGTCATCCGCCTAGGCTATCTCCAACTGTTCACCGAAGAGTGTCTCAAGTTCTGCGCCTCCAAGCAGGAGGCCGAGGAGAAGGCGCTGAATGAGGAGAAGGTGGCCTACGACTGCAGCCCCAACAAGAACAGGTACCTGAACGTGGTCCTGAACACCCTCAAGAGACTCAAGGGCCTGACCCCCAGCTCCATGCCCGGCCTCAGCAGGGCCACCCTGTACGGCCGCCTCCAGGAGTTCCTGCTCACCCAGGACCAGCTCAAGGAGAACGGCTACCCCTTCCCGCACCCCGAGCGGCCCGGAGGCGCCGTCCTCTTCACTGGCCAGGGGAAGGGGCCTGGCGACTCCTGCTGCAGGGTCTGCTGCCGTTGTGGCACCGAGTACCTGGTGTCCTCCTCGGGCCGCTGTGTACGCGACCAGTTGTGTTATTATCACTGGGGGCGGGTCCGCTCGAGCCAGGTGGCTGGAGGCCGGGTTAGCCAGTACACCTGCTGTGCAGCTGCTCCTAGCTCTGTGGGCTGCCAGGTGGCAAAGCAGCACGTGCGGGACGGCCGCAAGGAGAGCCTCGATGGCTCCGTGGAGACCTTCAATAAAGAGTTGTCCAGAGACGCTTATCCAGGAATCTACGCCTTGGACTGTGAGATGTGCTACACCACGCATGGCCTAGAGCTGACCCGCGTCACCGTGGTGGACGCCGACATGCGAGTGGTGTACGACACCTTCGTCAAGCCCGACAACGAGATCGTGGACTACAACACCAGGTTTTCCGGAGTCACCGAGGCCGACGTCGCCAAGACGAGCATCACCTTGCCCCAAGTCCAAGCCATCCTGCTGAGCTTTTTCAGCGCCCAAACCATCCTCATCGGGCACAGCCTGGAGAGCGATCTGCTGGCCCTGAAGCTCATCCACAGCACCGTGGTGGACACGGCCGTGCTCTTCCCGCACTACCTGGGTTTCCCCTACAAGCGCTCCCTCAGGAATCTCGCGGCCGACTACCTGGGACAGATCATCCAGGACAGCCAGGACGGCCACAACTCCAGCGAGGACGCAAACGCCTGCCTGCAGCTGGTGATGTGGAAGGTCCGACAGCGCGCCCAGATCCAGCCACGCCACCGGTCCGCCTCTCCCTCCGCCCTGGCCTGTCCTTAGCCCCAGGCCTCTTCCAAAACCGCCATCAGTCCCGAGAGCTCACCCTGTCCACCGCGCCGCAAAGCGAAAGAAACTGGAGCAGCCAGCGGCAGGAGAGGGCAAAAAGCCAAGAGTAACCCCAACCCCCCACTCCCAGTCCCCCGGAATCCCCGCCGCTGCCCCTCGGGCCTGTCCCCATCAATAATAATGGATTCTATACGTGGGATGGTTTTAAAGTACGTGGAAAAATTCTTTGATGGATTTTCCTTGGAAAAGTGAAACCTAAATCCACTCCGTTTGGAGGTGGGACTATTTACAGTTGGTGCTTACTAAACATAAACTACGTTTAGGCTGATATTTCAGACAATGAAACCTTTGAGTGCCCGTAGGGGGAAGATCTCGGTTGCTGAGTGCAGGGAAGGAGGATGTAATTCCATCATATATACTCTCTGTGCCTACCGCATTTTGAAAAATGCCAGTGATACCTATTTATAAAATAAAATCAACCAAGGAAAAGGACGAACTTAGCAACACTATATTTGGTTAATACAACGGTATCTTGTATTTCTTACGTCCAGGTATACTTATAAATGCCTAGAGGGATTTCACCACCTCAGGATGGAGAGACTGAATGCTTCTGAGGGAATTAGGATGGTGGAATATTGGTGGTACCAGGGAAGGGGGAGAGATGTTTGAAAATACTATGTTTGCTCGTTCTTGGGTTCCAATAAAGAAGGAACAGGGCACAGGAGTCGGAAGGACTAGTGGCAATAGTGATGAAGGGACCTTCTTATCATGCTGGCAGTGTTAATTACCCAGGTGTAGGATGCCATACACTGAGGCGGAAGATCGCAAGTCAGAGTGGCCGGCAGGCACAACTTCCTGGCACACCAGAGGCAGGTCTTCAATACCCACTGGTTTCCCCACCAGGCTGCATAAGCGAACCTGAGCCACAGGGAGTTGGTCAAATCCTCCTGACACTGTGGAGAAACCAACAGGCAAAACGTGGGGGCAAAAGTGATGAGACCCCACACTTTTCACTAGTGGTCACAATGAGCTATGAAGTAACAGCTTCTCAACCTGTGCTGTTTCCTGTTGGATGCACATAATCCATTTGCATTGCAGACAATTTTAGGATGTGCTTTACAGTAAGGTGGAAAGTACCTTATGGCAAAAAACACTCAGAAATTTATGTGTGGATTTCAAGTCATTCCAGTCCTAGAACGTTGTGCTTTTTAGAGACGCCATAGCTGTTTTTCCCTTTGTAATATCAGAGCACTAATATCTTCTCTGGAGGCCTGTTGGGTGAATTTCATGGAATCAAGTTAAGTAGGTGCCAGAAGCATTGCCGTTTTCCCGCCATAGCCCTGCCACCCACTGAAAAATGTTTGATGAGATTACTTAATGATTTCCAATTAAGTCGTATTTCCAAATATCATGATTTCCATTTTAATGTAGTTGGTACGGAGCTTTGTGAGTGTGTGCTTCTTTTATTATGGATCACGTTCAGCTCCTTTTTATTTGCCTCCCAGTTATAATAGTAAAACTCTACTCCTCTACTCCGAGGAGTCCCTACCACCCATATCATCACTTTCCAGCCCAGCACTCTTCACGCTCATTCATTTAAAGCATTCAACATTGTGTAAATGAATCTTGGAAGGCAAAAGCTACTGAATTTAGCGAATTTGTGGAGGCATTCCCACAAATCAGCCAGGTGAAGTTTCACACACCCGAAGACTGCACAACTCCTCTAAGGCAGCACTATGCTGCAAACGCAGACGGCCACTTTTCTCACCCCTCGTCCGTTTTCTGTTCTGGGTAATGAGGTTCAAAAGTCACCTAGGCAACTGCAAAAATAGCTGAAATGGAGAAAGGGCTTCAGGCTGGTGACCAGCAGAGGTCCACCTGACCCCCGTAAGCTGCTGAACAAGAAGGGCTGCCAGAAATGTCCCCCTAGGGAATTTGGTGGAGACGAAGACCTGCTCACTGGACAAGGGTTCCTCCCAGGATACGCCCGAGCGGAAGAAGCGGGCTCTGAGCCACGCCCTTTCACCCACCGCTACCCCGCCCTGGGCTGGAGAAGGTGCGCGTAAGGATGTGGACTACTGAGCCCTGAAGAAATAAGTCCTTCCCCTTTGACCCCATGGAGGATTGCCTGTGAGGATCTTAAATGAGTATACCCGTGTCTAGACACGGGAGTAGGTCTGTCCGGTACAGCACCTCCCTCAAGGAGGAGAAGAGTGAGGAGAAAGGAAACTCAAGTCTGACCATTCTGTCCTGGGAGAGAAGAGGAGGATCTCATCTCTCATCTGTCCCAGCAAGGCAAGGAGACTTTCTCTCATCTTTCCAAGCAAGGCAGGGTGACTTAGTATAATTAGGAATCAAAAAGAGTCTAGAAGGAATGAAAGCAGCCCGTAAGGTGAATTCCTAAGGACTGCCCATTGAAACTGACAAAATTGCCCTTGTTTGATGAGAGGAATGAGCAGAGCACTGAGGTGGTGAACAAGGATCTGGTGAGACTTTCCCAGCATGTTTCTACCAAAGCTTTATCTAAGCTTCTCAGAACACTCTCCTAAAAAGCAGATGTTTGGCCCTTCAGAAAGTCAGCAAGCAAAATGCCTTGAGTGTCCCAAAACACTGATGCCATGATGTTGGCTCCTGACTGGCCTCCTTTTCCTTTGACTGGACCACTGCCACCTCTTGGTAGCCACCGCTTTGATGATGCCTTGCCCTCGAGATCATATTGGTAAAGCCATGTTCCAACTTCCGGTTATCATCTGTCAGAGGGATGCGTCAGGATCGTGATCCCTCCTGTTTAAAATTTCCACTGATAGCTCTCGTCGTAACTGCAGCTGATCTGGGCACAGTGGTTTTCACAGCCACTGCAGGATTCATCTTCCACATCTTCTCACCTCTTCTTGAAACAAGCTATACATTCGTAGAGAGTTCATTTCTTTGGAGTAGTGTCCTTATCAGCTTTTCCGAAAACATCAATGATTTCTTCATTCTTCCACCCAAGCTTCACCAGAAATTTGATGTTTGCTCTTGCTGCAGTTTTCGTGGAATTCATGTTGCTCTGATAGGAGTCCTTTTCAGTGGATGTCTCATCCTTCTCAGTGCCTCAAACTAGATCTAGTTCAGAAAGGTGATAAGAAGTTAGGACAAGTTTATTTGAGTGCAAACCAGTGGAAATCCATGCATAGTTTCTTCAGCATGTGCATTTTCTATGAACCTTTGGAAGACCCCCTGTGTTGAACATTGCCCGAGTCCTGGGAGAGAAGTGGGTGCGGTCCACTTCCTGTCCTCAATTTGCCCACAGCGGAGGAGTGCACAGAGCAGGGAAAGGCAACCCCAGAGAGATCGTGCCCTCCAGCATGCAGCAGACTGCTGGATCAGTCCTGGCTCCATGGGGTGCTGTGTGGGCCCAAGCAAGTTGCCCAACCTCCCTGAACCTTCATTTAATCCTAGGTAGCCCAATTCCAGTAGCCATTATAGGACTGCCCTGCACGGACAGTTAATTAACTCAGGAAAAGCAACCTAGCTCCAAGGTTAGCAACCAGGAGTTCCAGTTGATTCCGCTAGCGCACCCCCTGGGGCATTCCCAAGCTGGAGTCTGGTGGAAGATGAGGCTCAGTGTGATTGGATTGAAGCAGCAACCTATCAAGGAGAAGTCCCACCCACTCTGCCCTGTGCGTCTATAAAGGCGACGCGTGGCGGCCGCGGCACTCATTGAAGCCACCAGTTGGGAGAGGAGCAGAGCCAGGCCGGTGCTCCCGAAGGCAGCAAGATGTTGCGAGCCACAGCTCCCTGCTGGTTCCCACCTGGATACCCAGAAGCTAAGAAGGTGGCCGAGGAGGCGGCCCTGGAGGCAAGCCGCCAGCTGGGAGCGGAGCAGAGCCAGGCCGGTGCTCCCGAAGGCAGCAAGATGTTGCGAGCCACAGCTCCCTGCTGGTTCCCACCTGGGTACCCAGAAGCTAAGAAGGTGGCCGAGGAGGCGGCCCTGGAGTCTCCAGAATTCCCACTGCCCTCTCATCAGCCTGCCCAGAGCTTCGGGCTCCGGGTGCCCCAGATGCACAGCCAGGCCTCAGCATTTGTGGACATCCAGGCGGAGCCCCAGAACAGGGGTCCGGCGGTGCCCCTGCGTGGCCCAAGATGGTGACGGGGGCGTGCTACTTCCCTGCGCAGAGGGGATCGGCCTGCTGCTTGCCAGGCGCCCCAAGGCTGTCAGAGAGGCCCTCGGGATTCCGCATCGCAGCCCCCAGGAAGAGGAAGACGATCGCCCACTCTTCCAGCCCTTGCTTGGTCACAGGTTACACAGATGCCAAGAGAACCCGGGTGGCCAGCAGCAGCCAACGCTCCAGTGGCTCCAAGGTCGGCAGACAGCCAGGGAAGACGCGCAACAGGTCAGGGATGGCATGCAAGACCACCACCACCATCAGCTCTAAGCGAATCGTCCGTCGTCCATCCTTACCGAGTTTGAAGAAACCCATTATCCTCCGAAGGTCTGGGTGCCAAGTCCCCACCGTCATCCGCCGAGGCTATCTCCAACTGTTCACCGAAGAGTGTCTCAAGTTCTGCGCCTCCAAGCAGGAGGCCGAGGAGAAGGCGCTGAACGAGGAGAAGGTGGCCTACGACTGCAGCCCCAACAAGAACAGGTACCTGAACGTGGTCCTGAACACCCTCAAGAGACTCAAGGGCCTGACCCCCAGCTCCATGCCCGGCCTCAGCAGGGCCACCCTGTACGGCCGCCTCCAGGAGTTCCTGCTCACCCAGGACCAGCTCAAGGAGAACGGCTACCCCTTCCCGCACCCCGAGCGGCCCGGAGGCGCCGTCCTCTTCACTGGCCAGGGGAAGGGGCCTGGCGACTCCTGCTGCAGGGTCTGCTGCCGTTGTGGCACCGAGTACCTGGTGTCCTCCTCGGGCCGCTGTGTACGCGACCAGTTGTGTTATTATCACTGGGGGCGGGTCCGCTCGAGCCAGGTGGCTGGAGGCCGGGTTAGCCAGTACACCTGCTGTGCAGCTGCTCCTAGCTCTGTGGGCTGCCAGGTGGCAAAGCAGCACGTGCGGGACGGCCGCAAGGAGAGCCTCGATGGCTCCGTGGAGACCTTCAAGAAAGAGTTGTCCAGAGACGCTTATCCAGGAATCTACGCCTTGGACTGTGAGATGTGCTACACCACGCATGGCCTAGAGCTGACCCGCGTCACCGTGGTGGACGCCGACATGCGAGTGGTGTACGACACCTTCGTCAAGCCCGACAACGAGATCGTGGACTACAACACCAGGTTTTCCGGAGTCACCGAGGCCGACGTCGCCAAGACGAGCATCACCTTGCCCCAAGTCCAAGCCATCCTGCTGAGCTTTTTCAGCGCCCAAACCATCCTCATCGGGCACAGCCTGGAGAGCGATCTGCTGGCCCTGAAGCTCATCCACAGCACCGTGGTGGACACGGCCGTGCTCTTCCCGCACTACCTGGGTTTCCCCTACAAGCGCTCCCTCAGGAATCTCGCGGCCGACTACCTGGGACAGATCATCCAGGACAGCCAGGACGGCCACAACTCCAGCGAGGACGCAAACGCCTGCCTGCAGCTGGTGATGTGGAAGGTCCGACAGCGCGCCCAGATCCAGCCACGCCACCGGTCCGCCTCTCCCTCCGCCCTGGCCTGTCCTTAGCCCCAGGCCTCTTCCAAAACCGCCATCAGTCCCGAGAGCTCACCCTGTCCACCGCGCCGCAAAGCGAAAGAAACTGGAGCAGCCGGCGGCAGGAGAGGGCAAAAAGCCAAGAGTAACCCCAACCCCCCACTCCCAGTCCCCCGGAATCCCCGCCGCTGCCCCTCGGGCCTGTCCCCATCAATAATAATGGATTCTATACGTGGGATGGTTTTAAAGTACGTGGAAAAATTCTTTGATGGATTTTCCTTGGAAAAGTGAAACCTAAATCCACTCCGTTTGGAGGTGGGACTATTTACAGTTGGTGCTTACTAAACATAAACTACGTTTAGGCTGATATTTCAGACAATGAAACCTTTGAGTGCCCGTAGGGGGAAGATCTCGGTTGCTGAGTGCAGGGAAGGAGGATGTAATTCCATCATATATACTCTCTGTGCCTACCGCATTTTGAAAAATGCCAGTGATACCTATTTATAAAATAAAATCAACCAAGGAAAAGGACGAACTTAGCAACACTATATTTGGTTAATACAACGGTATCTTGTATTTCTTACGTCCAGGTATACTTATAAATGCCTAGAGGGATTTCACCACCTCAGGATGGAGAGACTGAATGCTTCTGAGGGAATTAGGATGGTGGAATATTGGTGGTACCAGGGAAGGGGGAGAGATGTTTGAAAATACTATGTTTGCTCGTTCTTGGGTTCCAATAAAGAAGGAACAGGGCACAGGAGTCGGAAGGACTAGTGGCAATAGTGATGAAGGGACCTTCTTATCATGCTGGCAGTGTTAATTACCCAGGTGTAGGATGCCATACACTGAGGCGGAAGATCGCAAGTCAGAGTGGCCGGCAGGCACAACTTCCTGGCACACCAGAGGCAGGTCTTCAATACCCACTGGTTTCCCCACCAGGCTGCATAAGCGAACCTGAGCCACAGGGAGTTGGTCAAATCCTCCTGACACTGTGGAGAAACCAACAGGCAAAACGTGGGGGCAAAAGTGATGAGACCCCACACTTTTCACTAGTGGTCACAATGAGCTATGAAGTAACAGCTTCTCAACCTGTGCTGTTTCCTGTTGGATGCACATAATCCATTTGCATTGCAGACAATTTTAGGATGTGCTTTACAGTAAGGTGGAAAGTACCTTATGGCAAAAAACACTCAGAAATTTATGTGTGGATTTCAAGTCATTCCAGTCCTAGAACGTTGTGCTTTTTAGAGACGCCATAGCTGTTTTTCCCTTTGTAATATCAGAGCAGTAATATCTTCTCTGGAGGCCTGTTGGGTGAATTTCATGGAATCAAGTTAAGTAGGTGCCAGAAGCATTGCCGTTTTCCCGCCATAGCCCTGCCACCCACTGAAAAATGTTTGATGAGATTACTTAATGATTTCCAATTAAGTCGTATTTCCAAATATCATGATTTCCATTTTAATGTAGTTGGTACGGAGCTTTGTGAGTGTGTGCTTCTTTTATTATGGATCACGTTCAGCTCCTTTTTATTTGCCTCCCAGTTATAATAGTAAAACTCTACTCCTCTACTCCGAGGAGTCCCTACCACCCATATCATCACTTTCCAGCCCAGCACTCTTCACGCTCATTCATTTAAAGCATTCAACATTGTGTAAATGAATCTTGGAAGGCAAAAGCTACTGAATTTAGCGAATTTGTGGAGGCATTCCCACAAATCAGCCAGGTGAAGTTTCACACACCCGAAGACTGCACAACTCCTCTGAGGCAGCACTATGCTGCAAACCCAGACGGCCACTTTTCTCACCCCTCGTCCGTTTGCTGTTCTGGGTAATGAGGTTCAAAAGTCACCTAGGCAACTGCAAAAATAGCTGAAATGGAGAAAGGGCTTCAGGCTGGTGACCAGCAGAGGTCCACCTGACCGCCGTAAGCTGCTGAACAAGAAGGGCTGCCAGAAATGTCCCCCTAGGGAATTTGGTGGAGACGAAGACCTGCTCACTGGACAAGGGTTCCTCCCAGGATACGCCCGAGCGGAAGAAGCGGGCTCTGAGCCACGCCCTTTCACCCACCGCTACCCCACCCTGGGCTGGTGAAGGTGCGCGTAAGGATGTGGACTACTGAGCCCTGAAGAAATAAGTCCTTCCCCTTTGACCCCATGGAGGATTGCCTGTGAGGATCTTAAATGAGTATACCCGTGTCTAGACACGGGAGTAGGTCTGTCCGGTACAGCACCTCCCTCAAGGAGGAGAAGAGTGAGGAGAAAGGAAACTCAAGTCTGACCATTCTGTCCTGGGAGAGAAGAGGAGGATCTCATCTCTCATCTGTCCCAGCAAGGCAAGGAGACTTTCTCTCATCTTTCCAAGCAAGGCAGGGTGACTTAGTATAATTAGGAATCAAAAAGAGTCTAGAAGGAATGAAAGCAGCCCGTAAGGTGAATTCCTAAGGACTGCCCATTGAAACTGACAAAATTGCCCTTGTTTGATGAGAGGAATGAGCAGAGCACTGAGGTGGTGAACAAGGATCTGGTGAGACTTTCCCAGCATGTTTCTACCAAAGCTTTATCTAAGCTTCTCAGAACACTCTCCTAAAAAGCAGATGTTTGGCCCTTCAGAAAGTCAGCAAGCAAAATGCCTTGAGTGTCCCAAAACACTGATGCCATGATGTTGGCTACTGACTGGCCTCCTTTTCCTTTGACTGGACCACTGCCACCTCTTGGTAGCCACCGCTTTGATGATGCCTTGCCCTCGAGATCATATTGGTAAAGCCATGTTCCAACTTCCGGTTATCATCTGTCAGAGGGATGCGTCAGGATCGTGATCCCTCCTGTTTAAAATTTCCACTGATAGCTCTCGTCGTAACTGCAGCTGATCTGGGCACAGTGGTTTTCACAGCCACTGCAGGATTCATCTTCCACATCTTCTCACCTCTTCTTGAAACAAGCTATACATTCGTAGAGAGTTCATTTCTTTGGAGTAGTGTCCTTATCAGCTTTTCCGAAAACATCAATGATTTCTTCATTCTTCCACCCAAGCTTCACCAGAAATTTGATGTTTGCTCTTGCTGCAGTTTTCGTGGAATTCATGTTGCTCTGATAGGAGTCCTTTTCAGTGGATGTCTCATCCTTCTCAGTGCCTCAAACTAGATCTAGTTCAGAAAGGTGATAAGAAGTTAGGACAAGTTTATTTGAGTGCAAACCAGTGGAAATCCATGCATAGTTTCTTCAGCATGTGCATTTTCTATGAACCTTTGGAAGACCCCCTGTGTTGAACATTGCCCGAGTCCTGGGAGAGAAGTGGGTGCGGTCCACTTCCTGTCCTCAATTTGCCCACAGCGGAGGAGTGCACAGAGCAGGGAAAGGCAACCCCAGAGAGATCCTGCCCTCCAGCATGCAGCAGACTGCTGGATCAGTCCTGGCTCCATGGGGTGCTGTGTGGGCCCAAGCAAGTTGCCCAACCTCCCTGAACCTTCATTTAATCCTAGGTAGCCCAATTCCAGTAGCCATTATAGGACTGCCCTGCACGGACAGTTAATTAACTCAGGAAAAGCAACCTAGCTCCAAGGTTAGCAACCAGGAGTTCCAGTTGATTCCGCTAGCGCACCCCCTGGGGCATTCCCAAGCTGGAGTCTGGTGGAAGATGAGGCTCAGTGTGATTGGATTGAAGCAGCAACCTATCAAGGAGAAGTCCCACCCACTCTGCCCTGTGCGTCTATAAAGGCGACGCGTGGCGGCCGCGGCACTCATTGAAGCCGCCAGTTGGGAGAGGAGCAGAGCCAGGCCGGTGCTCCCGAAGGCAGCAAGATGTTGCGAGCCACAGCTCCCTGCTGGTTCCCACCTGGATACCCAGAAGCTAAGAAGGTGGCCGAGGAGGCGGCCCTGGAGGCAAGCCGCCAGCTGGGAGCGGAGCAGAGCCAGGCCGGTGCTCCCGAAGGCAGCAAGATGTTGCGAGCCACAGCTCCCTGCTGGTTCCCACCTGGGTACCCAGAAGCTAAGAAGGTGGCCGAGGAGGCGGCCCTGGAGGCTCCAGAATTCCCACTGCCCTCTCATCAGCCTGCCCAGAGCTTCGGGCTCCGGGTGCCCCAGATGCACAGCCAGGCCTCAGCATTTGTGGACATCCAGGCGGAGCCCCAGAACAGGGGTCCGGCGGTGCCCCCAGCGTGGCCCAAGATGGTGACGGGGGCGTGCTACTTCCCTGCGCAGAGGGGATCGGCCTGCTGCTTGCCAGGCGCCCCAAGGCTGTCAGAGAGGCCCTCGGGAGTCCGCATCGCAGCCCCCAGGAAGAGGAAGACGATCGCCCACTCTTCCAGCCCTTGCTTGGTCACAGGTTACACAGATGCCAAGAGAACCCGGGTGGCCAGCAGCAGCCAACGCTCCAGTGGCTCCAAGGTCAGCAGACAGCCAGGGAAGACGCGCAACAGGTCAGGGATGGCATGCAAGACCACCACCACCATCAGCTCTAAGCGAATCGTCCGTCGTCCATCCTTACCGAGTTTGAAGAAACCCATTATCCTCCGAAGGTCTGGGTGCCAAGTCCCCACCGTCATCCGCCGAGGCTATCTCCAACTGTTCACCGAAGAGTGTCTCAAGTTCTGCGCCTCCAAGCAGGAGGCCGAGGAGAAGGCGCTGAACGAGGAGAAGGTGGCCTACGACTGCAGCCCCAACAAGAACAGGTACCTGAACGTGGTCCTGAACACCCTCAAGAGACTCAAGGGCCTGACCCCCAGCTCCATGCCCGGCCTCAGCAGGGCCACCCTGTACGGCCGCCTCCAGGAGTTCCTGCTCACCCAGGACCAGCTCAAGGAGAACGGCTACCCCTTCCCGCACCCCGAGCGGCCCGGAGGCGCCGTCCTCTTCACTGGCCAGGGGAAGGGGCCTGGCGTCTCCTGCTGCAGGGTCTGCTGCCGTTGTGGCACCGAGTACCTGGTGTCCTCCTCGGGCCGCTGTGTACGCGACCAGTTGTGTTATTATCACTGGGGGCGGGTCCGCTCGAGCCAGGTGGCTGGAGGCCGGGTTAGCCAGTACACCTGCTGTGCAGCTGCTCCTAGCTCTGTGGGCTGCCAGGTGGCAAAGCAGCACGTGCGGGACGGCCGCAAGGAGAGCCTCGATGGCTCCGTGGAGACCTTCAAGAAAGAGTTGTCCAGAGACGCTTATCCAGGAATCTACGCCTTGGACTGTGAGATGTGCTACACCACGCATGGCCTAGAGCTGACCCGCGTCACCGTGGTGGACGCCGACATGCGAGTGGTGTACGACACCTTCGTCAAGCCCGACAACGAGATCGTGGACTACAACACCAGGTTTTCCGGAGTCACCGAGGCCGACGTCGCCAAGACGAGCATCACCTTGCCCCAAGTCCAAGCCATCCTGCTGAGCTTTTTCAGCGCCCAAACCATCCTCATCGGGCACAGCCTGGAGAGCGATCTGCTGGCCCTGAAGCTCATCCACAGCACCGTGGTGGACACGGCCGTGCTCTTCCCGCACTACCTGGGTTTCCCCTACAAGCGCTCCCTCAGGAATCTCGCGGCCGACTACCTGGGACAGATCATCCAGGACAGCCAGGACGGCCACAACTCCAGCGAGGACGCAAACGCCTGCCTGCAGCTGGTGATGTGGAAGGTCCGACAGCGCGCCCAGATCCAGCCACGCCACCGGTCCGCCTCTCCCTCCGCCCTGGCCTGTCCTTAGCCCCAGGCCTCTTCCAAAACCGCCATCAGTCCCGAGAGCTCACCCTGTCCACCGCGCCGCAAAGCGAAAGAAACTGGAGCAGCCGGCGGCAGGAGAGGGCAAAAAGCCAAGAGTAACCCCAACCCCCCACTTCCAGTCCCCCGGAATCCCCGCCGCTGCCCCTCGGGCCTGTCCCCATCAATAATAATGGATTCTATACGTGGGATGGTTTTAAAGTACGTGGAAAAATTCTTTGATGGATTTTCCTTGGAAAAGTGAAACCTAAATCCACTCCGTTTGGAGGTGGGACTATTTACAGTTGGTGCTTACTAAACATAAACTACGTTTAGGCTGATATTTCAGACAATGAAACCTTTGAGTGCCCGTAGGGGGAAGATCTCGGTTGCTGAGTGCAGGGAAGGAGGATGTAATTCCATCATATATACTCTCTGTGCCTACCGCATTTTGAAAAATGCCAGTGATACCTATTTATAAAATAAAATCAACCAAGGAAAAGGACGAACTTAGCAACACTATATTTGGTTAATACAACGGTATCTTGTATTTCTTACGTCCAGGTATACTTATAAATGCCTAGAGGGATTTCACCACCTCAGGATGGAGAGACTGAATGCTTCTGAGGGAATTAGGATGGTGGAATATTGGTGGTACCAGGGAAGGGGGAGAGATGTTTGAAAATACTATGTTTGCTCGTTCTTGGGTTCCAATAAAGAAGGAACAGGGCACAGGAGTCGGAAGGACTAGTGGCAATAGTGATGAAGGAACCTTCTTATCATGCTGGCAGTGTTAATTACCCAGGTGTAGGATGCCATACACTGAGGCGGAAGATCGCAAGTCAGAGTGGCCGGCAGGCACAACTTCCTGGCACACCAGAGGCAGGTCTTCAATACCCACTGGTTTCCCCACCAGGCTGCATAAGCGAACCTGAGCCACAGGGAGTTGGTCAAATCCTCCTGACACTGTGGAGAAACCAACAGGCAAAACGTGGGGGCAAAAGTGATGAGACCCCACACTTTTCACTAGTGGTCACAATGAGCTATGAAGTAACAGCTTCTCAACCTGTGCTGTTTCCTGTTGGATGCACATAATCCATTTGCATTGCAGACAATTTTAGGATGTGCTTTACAGTAAGGTGGAAAGTACCTTATGGCAAAAAACACTCAGAAATTTATGTGTGGATTTCAAGTCATTCCAGTCCTAGAACGTTGTGCTTTTTAGAGACGCCATAGCTGTTTTTCCCTTTGTAATATCAGAGCAGTAATATCTTCTCTGGAGGCCTGTTGGGTGAATTTCATGGAATCAAGTTAAGTAGGTGCCAGAAGCATTGCCGTTTTCCCGCCATAGCCCTGCCACCCACTGAAAAATGTTTGATGAGATTACTTAATGATTTCCAATTAAGTCGTATTTCCAAATATCATGATTTCCATTTTAATGTAGTTGGTACGGAGCTTTGTGAGTGTGTGCTTCTTTTATTATGGATCACGTTCAGCTCCTTTTTATTTGCCTCCCAGTTATAATAGTAAAACTCTACTCCTCTACTCCGAGGAGTCCCTACCACCCATATCATCACTTTCCAGCCCAGCACTCTTCACGCTCATTCATTTAAAGCATTCAACATTGTGTAAATGAATCTTGGAAGGCAAAAGCTACTGAATTTAGCGAATTTGTGGAGGCATTCCCACAAATCAGCCAGGTGAAGTTTCACACACCCGAAGACTGCACAACTCCTCTAAGGCAGCACTATGCTGCAAACGCAGACGGCCACTTTTCTCACCCCTCGTCCGTTTGCTGTTCTGGGTAATGAGGTTCAAAAGTCACCTAGGCAACTGCAAAAATAGCTGAAATGGAGAAAGGGCTTCAGGCTGGTGACCAGCAGAGGTCCACCTGACCCCCGTAAGCTGCTGAACAAGAAGGGCTGCCAGAAATGTCCCCCTAGGGAATTTGGTGGAGACGAAGACCTGCTCACTGGACAAGGGTTCCTCCCAGGATACGCCCGAGCGGAAGAAGCGGGCTCTGAGCCACGCCCTTTCACCCACCGCTACCCCACCCTGGGCTGGTGAAGGTGCGCGTAAGGATGTGGACTACTGAGCCCTGAAGAAATAAGTCCTTCCCCTTTGACCCCATGGAGGATTGCCTGTGAGGATCTTAAATGAGTATACCCGTGTCTAGACACGGGAGTAGGTCTGTCCGGTACAGCACCTCCCTCAAGGAGGAGAAGAGTGAGGAGAAAGGAAACTCAAGTCTGACCATTCTGTCCTGGGAGAAAAGAGGAGGATCTCATCTCTCATCTGTCCCAGCAAGGCAAGGAGACTTTCTCTCATCTTTCCAAGCAAGGCAGGGTGACTTATTATAATTAGGAATCAAAAAGAGTCTAGAAGGAATGAAAGCAGCCCGTAAGGTGAATTCCTAAGGACTGCCCATTGAAACTGACAAAATTGCCCTTGTTTGATGAGAGGAATGAGCAGAGCACTGAGGTGGTGAACAAGGATCTGGTGAGACTTTCCCAGCATGTTTCTACCAAAGCTTTATCTAAGCTTCTCAGAACACTCTCCTAAAAAGCAGATGTTTGGCCCTTCAGAAAGTCAGCAAGCAAAATGCCTTGAGTGTCCCAAAACACTGATGCCATGATGTTGGCTCCTGACTGGCCTCCTTTTCCTTTGACTGGACCACTGCCACCTCTTGGTAGCCACCGCTTTGATGATGCCTTGCCCTCGAGATCATATTGGTAAAGCCATGTTCCAACTTCCGGTTATCATCTGTCAGAGGGATGCGTCAGGATCGTGATCCCTCCTGTTTAAAATTTCCACTGATAGCTCTCGTCGTAACTGCAGCTGATCTGGGCACAGTGGTTTTCACAGCCACTGCAGGATTCATCTTCCACATCTTCTCACCTCTTCTTGAAACAAGCTATACATTCGTAGAGAGTTCATTTCTTTGGAGTAGTGTCCTTATCAGCTTTTCCGAAAACATCAATGATTTCTTCATTCTTCCACCCAAGCTTCACCAGAAATTTGATGTTTGCTCTTGCTGCAGTTTTCGTGGAATTCATGTTGCTCTGATAGGAGTCCTTTTCAGTGGATGTCTCATCCTTCTCAGTGCCTCAAACTAGATCTAGTTCAGAAAGGTGATAAGAAGTTAGGACAAGTTTATTTGAGTGCAAACCAGTGGAAATCCATGCATAGTTTCTTCAGCATGTGCATTTTCTATGAACCTTTGGAAGACCCCCTGTGTTGAACATTGCCCGAGTCCTGGGAGAGAAGTGGGTGCGGTCCACTTCCTGTCCTCAATTTGCCCACAGCGGAGGAGTGCACAGAGCAGGGAAAGGCAACCCCAGAGAGATCCTGCCCTCCAGCATGCAGCAGACTGCTGGATCAGTCCTGGCTCCATGGGGTGCTGTGTGGGCCCAAGCAAGTTGACCAACCTCCCTGAACCTTCATTTAATCCTAGGTAGCCCAATTCCAGTAGCCATTATAGGACTGCCCTGCACGGACAGTTAATTAACTCAGGAAAAGCAACCTAGCTCCAAGGTTAGCAACCAGGAGTTCCAGTTGATTCCGCTAGCGCACCCCCTGGGGCATTCCCAAGCTGGAGTCTGGTGGAAGATGAGGCTCAGTGTGATTGGATTGAAGCAGCAACCTATCAAGGAGAAGTCCCACCCACTCTGCCCTGTGCGTCTATAAAGGCGACGCGTGGCGGCCGCGGCACTCATTGAAGCCGCCAGTTGGGAGAGGAGCAGAGCCAGGCCGGTGCTCCCGAAGGCAGCAAGATGTTGCGAGCCACAGCTCCCTGCTGGTTCCCACCTGGATACCCAGAAGCTAAGAAGGTGGCCGAGGAGGCGGCCCTGGAGGCAAGCCGCCAGCTGGGAGCGGAGCAGAGCCAGGCCGGTGCTCCCGAAGGCAGCAAGATGTTGCGAGCCACAGCTCCCTGCTGGTTCCCACCTGGGTACCCAGAAGCTAAGAAGGTGGCCGAGGAGGCGGCCCTGGAGGCTCCAGAATTCCCACTGCCCTCTCATCAGCCTGCCCAGAGCTTCGGGCTCCGGGTGCCCCAGATGCACAGCCAGGCCTCAGCATTTGTGGACATCCAGGCGGAGCCCCAGAACAGGGGTCCGGCGGTGCCCCTGCGTGGCCCAAGATGGTGACGGGGGCGTGCTACTTCCCTGCGCAGAGGGGATCGGCCTGCTGCTTGCCAGGCGCCCCAAGGCTGTCAGAGAGGCCCTCGGGATTCCGCATCGCAGCCCCCAGGAAGAGGAAGACGATCGCCCACTCTTCCAGCCCTTGCTTGGTCACAGGTTACACAGATGCCAAGAGAACCCGGGTGGCCAGCAGCAGCCAACGCTCCAGTGGCTCCAAGGTCGGCAGACAGCCAGGGAAGACGCGCAACAGGTCAGGGATGGCATGCAAGACCACCACCACCATCAGCTCTAAGCGAATCGTCCGTCGTCCATCCTTACCGAGTTTGAAGAAACCCATTATCCTCCGAAGGTCTGGGTGCCAAGTCCCCACCGTCATCCGCCGAGGCTATCTCCAACTGTTCACCGAAGAGTGTCTCAAGTTCTGCGCCTCCAAGCAGGAGGCCGAGGAGAAGGCGCTGAACGAGGAGAAGGTGGCCTACGACTGCAGCCCCAACAAGAACAGGTACCTGAACGTGGTCCTGAACACCCTCAAGAGACTCAAGGGCCTGACCCCCAGCTCCATGCCCGGCCTCAGCAGGGCCACCCTGTACGGCCGCCTCCAGGAGTTCCTGCTCACCCAGGACCAGCTCAAGGAGAACGGCTACCCCTTCCCGCACCCCGAGCGGCCCGGAGGCGCCGTCCTCTTCACTGGCCAGGGGAAGGGGCCTGGCGTCTCCTGCTGCAGGGTCTGCTGCCGTTGTGGCACCGAGTACCTGGTGTCCTCCTCGGGCCGCTGTGTACGCGACCAGTTGTGTTATTATCACTGGGGGCGGGTCCGCTCGAGCCAGGTGGCTGGAGGCCGGGTTAGCCAGTACACCTGCTGTGCAGCTGCTCCTAGCTCTGTGGGCTGCCAGGTGGCAAAGCAGCACGTGCGGGACGGCCGCAAGGAGAGCCTCGATGGCTCCGTGGAGACCTTCAAGAAAGAGTTGTCCAGAGACGCTTATCCAGGAATCTACGCCTTGGACTGTGAGATGTGCTACACCACGCATGGCCTAGAGCTGACCCGCGTCACCGTGGTGGACGCCGACATGCGAGTGGTGTACGACACCTTCGTCAAGCCCGACAACGAGATCGTGGACTACAACACCAGGTTTTCCGGAGTCACCGAGGCCGATGTCGCCAAGACGAGCATCACCTTGCCCCAAGTCCAAGCCATCCTGCTGAGCTTTTTCAGCGCCCAAACCATCCTCATCGGGCACAGCCTGGAGAGCGATCTGCTGGCCCTGAAGCTCATCCACAGCACCGTGGTGGACACGGCCGTGCTCTTCCCGCACTACCTGGGTTTCCCCTACAAGCGCTCCCTCAGGAATCTCGCGGCCGACTACCTGGGACAGATCATCCAGGACAGCCAGGACGGCCACAACTCCAGCGAGGACGCAAACGCCTGCCTGCAGCTGGTGATGTGGAAGGTCCGACAGCGCGCCCAGATCCAGCCACGCCACCGGTCCGCCTCTCCCTCCGCCCTGGCCTGTCCTTAGCCCCAGGCCTCTTCCAAAACCGCCATCAGTCCCGAGAGCTCACCCTGTCCACCGCGCCGCAAAGCGAAAGAAACTGGAGCAGCCAGCGGCAGGAGAGGGCAAAAAGCCAAGAGTAACCCCAACCCCCCACTCCCAGTCCCCCGGAATCCCCGCCGCTGCCCCTCGGGCCTGTCCCCATCAATAATAATGGATTCTATACGTGGGATGGTTTTAAAGTACGTGGAAAAATTCTTTGATGGATTTTCCTTGGAAAAGTGAAACCTAAATCCACTCCGTTTGGAGGTGGGACTATTTACAGTTGGTGCTTACTAAACATAAACTACGTTTAGGCTGATATTTCAGACAATGAAACCTTTGAGTGCCCGTAGGGGGAAGATCTCGGTTGCTGAGTGCAGGGAAGGAGGATGTAATTCCATCATATATACTCTCTGTGCCTACCGCATTTTGAAAAATGCCAGTGATACCTATTTATAAAATAAAATCAACCAAGGAAAAGGACGAACTTAGCAACACTATATTTGGTTAATACAACGGTATCTTGTATTTCTTACGTCCAGGTATACTTATAAATGCCTAGAGGGATTTCACCACCTCAGGATGGAGAGACTGAATGCTTCTGAGGGAATTAGGATGGTGGAATATTGGTGGTACCAGGGAAGGGGGAGAGATGTTTGAAAATACTATGTTTGCTCGTTCTTGGGTTCCAATAAAGAAGGAACAGGGCACAGGAGTCGGAAGGACTAGTGGCAATAGTGATGAAGGGACCTTCTTATCATGCTGGCAGTGTTAATTACCCAGGTGTAGGATGCCATACACTGAGGCGGAAGATCGCAAGTCAGAGTGGCCGGCAGGCACAACTTCCTGGCACACCAGAGGCAGGTCTTCAATACCCACTGGTTTCCCCACCAGGCTGCATAAGCGAACCTGAGCCACAGGGAGTTGGTCAAATCCTCCTGACACTGTGGAGAAACCAACAGGCAAAACGTGGGGGCAAAAGTGATGAGACCCCACACTTTTCACTAGTGGTCACAATGAGCTATGAAGTAACAGCTTCTCAACCTGTGCTGTTTCCTGTTGGATGCACATAATCCATTTGCATTGCAGACAATTTTAGGATGTGCTTTACAGTAAGGTGGAAAGTACCTTATGGCAAAAAACACTCAGAAATTTATGTGTGGATTTCAAGTCATTCCAGTCCTAGAACGTTGTGCTTTTTAGAGACGCCATAGCTGTTTTTCCCTTTGTAATATCAGAGCACTAATATCTTCTCTGGAGGCCTGTTGGGTGAATTTCATGGAATCAAGTTAAGTAGGTGCCAGAAGCATTGCCGTTTTCCCGCCATAGCCCTGCCACCCACTGAAAAATGTTTGATGAGATTACTTAATGATTTCCAATTAAGTCGTATTTCCAAATATCATGATTTCCATTTTAATGTAGTTGGTACGGAGCTTTGTGAGTGTGTGCTTCTTTTATTATGGATCACGTTCAGCTCCTTTTTATTTGCCTCCCAGTTATAATAGTAAAACTCTACTCCTCTACTCCGAGGAGTCCCTACCACCCATATCATCACTTTCCAGCCCAGCACTCTTCACGCTCATTCATTTAAAGCATTCAACATTGTGTAAATGAATCTTGGAAGGCAAAAGCTACTGAATTTAGCGAATTTGTGGAGGCATTCCCACAAATCAGCCAGGTGAAGTTTCACACACCCGAAGACTGCACAACTCCTCTGAGGCAGCACTATGCTGCAAACCCAGACGGCCACTTTTCTCACCCCTCGTCCGTTTGCTGTTCTGGGTAATGAGGTTCAAAAGTCACCTAGGCAACTGCAAAAATAGCTGAAATGGAGAAAGGGCTTCAGGCTGGTGACCAGCAGAGGTCCACCTGACCCCCGTAAGCTGCTGAACAAGAAGGGCTGCCAGAAATGTCCCCCTAGGGAATTTGGTGGAGACGAAGACCTGCTCACTGGACAAGGGTTCCTCCCAGGATACGCCCGAGCGGAAGAAGCGGGCTCTGAGCCACGCCCTTTCACCCACCGCTACCCCGCCCTGGGCTGGTGAAGGTGCGCGTAAGGATGTGGACTACTGAGCCCTGAAGAAATAAGTCCTTCCCCTTTGACCCCATGGAGGATTGCCTGTGAGGATCTTAAATGAGTCTACCCGTGTCTAGACACGGGAGTAGGTCTGTCCGGTACAGCACCTCCCTCAAGGAGGAGAAGAGTGAGGAGAAAGGAAACTCAAGTCTGACCATTCTGTCCTGGGAGAGAAGAGGAGGATCTCATCTCTCATCTGTCCCAGCAAGGCAAGGAGACTTTCTCTCATCTTTCCAAGCAAGGCAGGGTGACTTAGTATAATTAGGAATCAAAAAGAGTCTAGAAGGAATGAAAGCAGCCCGTAAGGTGAATTCCTAAGGACTGCCCATTGAAACTGACAAAATTGCCCTTGTTTGATGAGAGGAATGAGCAGAGCACTGAGGTGGTGAACAAGGATCTGGTGAGACTTTCCCAGCATGTTTCTACCAAAGCTTTATCTAAGCTTCTCAGAACACTCTCCTAAAAAGCAGATGTTTGGCCCTTCAGAAAGTCAGCAAGCAAAATGCCTTGAGTGTCCCAAAACACTGATGCCATGATGTTGGCTCCTGACTGGCCTCCTTTTCCTTTGACTGGACCACTGCCACCTCTTGGTAGCCACCGCTTTGATGATGCCTTGCCCTCGAGATCATATTGGTAAAGCCATGTTCCAACTTCCGGTTATCATCTGTCAGAGGGATGCGTCAGGATCGTGATCCCTCCTGTTTAAAATTTCCACTGATAGCTCTCGTCGTAACTGCAGCTGATCTGGGCACAGTGGTTTTCACAGCCACTGCAGGATTCATCTTCCACATCTTCTCACCTCTTCTTGAAACAAGCTATACATTCGTAGAGAGTTCATTTCTTTGGAGTAGTGTCCTTATCAGCTTTTCCGAAAACATCAATGATTTCTTCATTCTTCCACCCAAGCTTCACCAGAAATTTGATGTTTGCTCTTGCTGCAGTTTTCGTGGAATTCATGTTGCTCTGATAGGAGTCCTTTTCAGTGGATGTCTCATCCTTCTCAGTGCCTCAAACTAGATCTAGTTCAGAAAGGTGATAAGAAGTTAGGACAAGTTTATTTGAGTGCAAACCAGTGGAAATCCATGCATAGTTTCTTCAGCATGTGCATTTTCTATGAACCTTTGGAAGACCCCCTGTGTTGAACATTGCCCGAGTCCTGGGAGAGAAGTGGGTGCGGTCCACTTCCTGTCCTCAATTTGCCCACAGCGGAGGAGTGCACAGAGCAGGGAAAGGCAACCCCAGAGAGATCCTGCCCTCCAGCATGCAGCAGACTGCTGGATCAGTCCTGGCTCCATGGGGTGCTGTGTGGGCCCAAGCAAGTTGCCCAACCTCCCTGAACCTTCATTTAATCCTAGGTAGCCCAATTCCAGTAGCCATTATAGGACTGCCCTGCACGGACAGTTAATTAACTCAGGAAAAGCAACCTAGCTCCAAGGTTAGCAACCAGGAGTTCCAGTTGATTCCGCTAGCGCACCCCCTGGGGCATTCCCAAGCTGGAGTCTGGTGGAAGATGAGGCTCAGTGTGATTGGATTGAAGCAGCAACCTATCAAGGAGAAGTCCCACCCACACTGCCCTGTGCGTCTATAAAGGCGACGCGTGGCGGCCGCGGCACTCATTGAAGCCGCCAGTTGGGAGAGGAGCAGAGCCAGGCCGGTGCTCCCGAAGGCAGCAAGATGTTGCGAGCCACAGCTCCCTGCTGGTTCCCACCTGGATACCCAGAAGCTAAGAAGGTGGCCGAGGAGGCGGCCCTGGAGGCAAGCCGCCAGCTGGGAGCGGAGCAGAGCCAGGCCGGTGCTCCCGAAGGCAGCAAGATGTTGCGAGCCACAGCTCCCTGCTGGTTCCCACCTGGGTACCCAGAAGCTAAGAAGGTGGCCGAGGAGGCGGCCCTGGAGGCTCCAGAATTCCCACTGCCCTCTCATCAGCCTGCCCAGAGCTTCGGGCTCCGGGTGCCCCAGATGCACAGCCAGGCCTCAGCATTTGTGGACATCCAGGCGGAGCCCCAGAACAGGGGTCCGGCGGTGCCCCCAGCGTGGCCCAAGATGGTGACGGGGGCGTGCTACTTCCCTGCGCAGAGGGGATCGGCCTGCTGCTTGCCAGGCGCCCCAAGGCTGTCAGAGAGGCCCTCGGGATTCCGCATCGCAGCCCCCAGGAAGAGGAAGACGATCGCCCACTCTTCCAGCCCTTGCTTGGTCACAGGTTACACAGATGCCAAGAGAACCCTGGTGGCCAGCAGCAGCCAACGCTCCAGTGGCTCCAAGGTCGGCAGACAGCCAGGGAAGACGCGCAACAGGTCAGGGATGGCATGCAAGACCACCACCACCATCAGCTCTAAGCGAATCGTCCGTCGTCCATCCTTACCGAGTTTGAAGAAACCCATTATCCTCCGAAGGTCTGGGTGCCAAGTCCCCACCGTCATCCGCCGAGGCTATCTCCAACTGTTCACCGAAGAGTGTCTCAAGTTCTGCGCCTCCAAGCAGGAGGCCGAGGAGAAGGCGCTGAACGAGGAGAAGGTGGCCTACGACTGCAGCCCCAACAAGAACAGGTACCTGAACGTGGTCCTGAACACCCTCAAGAGACTCAAGGGCCTGACCCCCAGCTCCATGCCCGGCCTCAGCAGGGCCGCCCTGTACGGCCGCCTCCAGGAGTTCCTGCTCACCCAGGACCAGCTCAAGGAGAACGGCTACCCCTTCCCGCACCCCGAGCGGCCCGGAGGCGCCGTCCTCTTCACTGGCCAGGGGAAGGGGCCTGGCGTCTCCTGCTGCAGGGTCTGCTGCCGTTGTGGCACCGAGTACCTGGTGTCCTCCTCGGGCCGCTGTGTACGCGACCAGTTGTGTTATTATCACTGGGGGCGGGTCCGCTCGAGCCAGGTGGCTGGAGGCCGGGTTAGCCAGTACACCTGCTGTGCAGCTGCTCCTAGCTCTGTGGGCTGCCAGGTGGCAAAGCAGCACGTGCGGGACGGCCGCAAGGAGAGCCTCGATGGCTCCGTGGAGACCTTCAAGAAAGAGTTGTCCAGAGACGCTTATCCAGGAATCTACGCCTTGGACTGTGAGATGTGCTACACCACGCATGGCCTAGAGCTGACCCGCGTCACCGTGGTGGACGCCGACATGCGAGTGGTGTACGACACCTTCGTCAAGCCCGACAACGAGATCGTGGACTACAACACCAGGTTTTCCGGAGTCACCGAGGCCGACGTCGCCAAGACGAGCATCACCTTGCCCCAAGTCCAAGCCATCCTGCTGAGCTTTTTCAGCGCCCAAACCATCCTCATCGGGCACAGCCTGGAGAGCGATCTGCTGGCCCTGAAGCTCATCCACAGCACCGTGGTGGACACGGCCGTGCTCTTCCCGCACTACCTGGGTTTCCCCTACAAGCGCTCCCTCAGGAATCTCGCGGCCGACTACCTGGGACAGATCATCCAGGACAGCCAGGACGGCCACAACTCCAGCGAGGACGCAAACGCCTGCCTGCAGCTGGTGATGTGGAAGGTCCGACAGCGCGCCCAGATCCAGCCACGCCAGCGGTCCGCCTCTCCCTCCGCCCTGGCCTGTCCTTAGCCCCAGGCCTCTTCCAAAACCGCCATCAGTCCCGAGAGCTCACCCTGTCCACCGCGCCGCAAAGCGAAAGAAACTGGAGCAGCCGGCGGCAGGAGAGGGCAAAAAGCCAAGAGTAACCCCAACCCCCCACTCCCAGTCCCCCGGAATCCCCGCCGCTGCCCCTCGGGCCTGTCCCCATCAATAATAATGGATTCTATACGTGGGATGGTTTTAAAGTACGTGGAAAAATTCTTTGATGGATTTTCCTTGGAAAAGTGAAACCTAAATCCACTCCGTTTGGAGGTGGGACTATTTACAGTTGGTGCTTACTAAACATAAACTACGTTTAGGCTGATATTTCAGACAATGAAACCTTTGAGTGCCCGTAGGGGGAAGATCTCGGTTGCTGAGTGCAGGGAAGGAGGATGTAATTCCATCATATATACTCTCTGTGCCTACCGCATTTTGAAAAATGCCAGTGATACCTATTTATAAAATAAAATCAACCAAGGAAAAGGACGAACTTAGCAACACTATATTTGGTTAATACAACGGTATCTTGTATTTCTTACGTCCAGGTATACTTATAAATGCCTAGAGGGATTTCACCACCTCAGGATGGAGAGACTGAATGCTTCTGAGGGAATTAGGATGGTGGAATATTGGTGGTACCAGGGAAGGGGGAGAGATGTTTGAAAATACTATGTTTGCTCGTTCTTGGGTTCCAATAAAGAAGGAACAGGGCACAGGAGTCGGAAGGACTAGTGGCAATAGTGATGAAGGAACCTTCTTATCATGCTGGCAGTGTTAATTACCCAGGTGTAGGATGCCATACACTGAGGCGGAAGATCACAAGTCAGAGTGGCCGGCAGGCACAACTTCCTGGCACACCAGAGGCAGGTCTTCAATACCCACTGGTTTCCCCACCAGGCTGCATAAGCGAACCTGAGCCACAGGGAGTTGGTCAAATCCTCCTGACACTGTGGAGAAACCAACAGGCAAAACGTGGGGGCAAAAGTGATGAGACCCCACACTTTTCACTAGTGGTCACAATGAGCTATGAAGTAACAGCTTCTCAACCTGTGCTGTTTCCTGTTGGATGCACATAATCCATTTGCATTGCAGACAATTTTAGGATGTGCTTTACAGTAAGGTGGAAAGTACCTTATGGCAAAAAACACTCAGAAATTTATGTGTGGATTTCAAGTCATTCCAGTCCTAGAACGTTGTGCTTTTTAGAGACGCCATAGCTGTTTTTCCCTTTGTAATATCAGAGCACTAATATCTTCTCTGGAGGCCTGTTGGGTGAATTTCATGGAATCAAGTTAAGTAGGTGCCAGAAGCATTGCCGTTTTCCCGCCATAGCCCTGCCACCCACTGAAAAATGTTTGATGAGATTACTTAATGATTTCCAATTAAGTCGTATTTCCAAATATCATGATTTCCATTTTAATGTAGTTGGTACGGAGCTTTGTGAGTGTGTGCTTCTTTTATTATGGATCACGCTCAGCTCCTTTTTATTTGCCTCCCAGTTATAATAGTAAAACTCTACTCCTCTACTCCGAGGAGTCCCTACCACCCATATCATCACTTTCCAGCCCAGCACTCTTCACGCTCATTCATTTAAAGCATTCAACATTGTGTAAATGAATCTTGGAAGGCAAAAGCTACTGAATTTAGCGAATTTGTGGAGGCATTCCCACAAATCAGCCAGGTGAAGTTTCACACACCCGAAGACTGCACAACTCCTCTAAGGCAGCACTATGCTGCAAACGCAGACGGCCACTTTTCTCACCCCTCGTCCGTTTGCTGTTCTGGGTAATGAGGTTCAAAAGTCACCTAGGCAACTGCAAAAATAGCTGAAATGGAGAAAGGGCTTCAGGCTGGTGACCAGCAGAGGTCCACCTGACCGCCGTAAGCTGCTGAACAAGAAGGGCTGCCAGAAATGTCCCCCTAGGGAATTTGGTGGAGACGAAGACCTGCTCACTGGACAAGGGTTCCTCCCAGGATACGCCCGAGCGGAAGAAGCGGGCTCTGAGCCACGCCCTTTCACCCACCGCTACCCCACCCTGGGCTGGTGAAGGTGCGCGTAAGGATGTGGACTACTGAGCCCTGAAGAAATAAGTCCTTCCCCTTTGACCCCATGGAGGATTGCCTGTGAGGATCTTAAATGAGTCTACCCGTGTCTAGACACGGGAGTAGGTCTGTCCGGTACAGCACCTCCCTCAAGGAGGAGAAGAGTGAGGAGAAAGGAAACTCAAGTCTGACCATTCTGTCCTGGGAGAAAAGAGGAGGATCTCATCTCTCATCTGTCCCAGCAAGGCAAGGAGACTTTCTCTCATCTTTCCAAGCAAGGCAGGGTGACTTATTATAATTAGGAATCAAAAAGAGTCTAGAAGGAATGAAAGCAGCCCGTAAGGTGAATTCCTAAGGACTGCCCATTGAAACTGACAAAATTGCCCTTGTTTGATGAGAGGAATGAGCAGAGCACTGAGGTGGTGAACAAGGATCTGGTGAGACTTTCCCAGCATGTTTCTACCAAAGCTTTATCTAAGCTTCTCAGAACACTCTCCTAAAAAGCAGATGTTTGGCCCTTCAGAAAGTCAGCAAGCAAAATGCCTTGAGTGTCCCAAAACACTGATGCCATGATGTTGGCTCCTGACTGGCCTCCTTTTCCTTTGACTGGACCACTGCCACCTCTTGGTAGCCACCGCTTTGATGATGCCTTGCCCTCGAGATCATATTGGTAAAGCCATGTTCCAACTTCCGGTTATCATCTGTCAGAGGGATGCGTCAGGATCGTGATCCCTCCTGTTTAAAATTTCCACTGATAGCTCTCGTCGTAACTGCAGCTGATCTGGGCACAGTGGTTTTCACAGCCACTGCAGGATTCATCTTCCACATCTTCTCACCTCTTCTTGAAACAAGCTATACATTCGTAGAGAGTTCATTTCTTTGGAGTAGTGTCCTTATCAGCTTTTCCGAAAACATCAATGATTTCTTCATTCTTCCACCCAAGCTTCACCAGAAATTTGATGTTTGCTCTTGCTGCAGTTTTCGTGGAATTCATGTTGCTCTGATAGGAGTCCTTTTCAGTGGATGTCTCATCCTTCTCAGTGCCTCAAACTAGATCTAGTTCAGAAAGGTGATAAGAAGTTAGGACAAGTTTATTTGAGTGCAAACCAGTGGAAATCCATGCATAGTTTCTTCAGCATGTGCATTTTCTATGAACCTTTGGAAGACCCCCTGTGTTGAACATTGCCCGAGTCCTGGGAGAGAAGTGGGTGCGGTCCACTTCCTGTCCTCAATTTGCCCACAGCGGAGGAGTGCACAGAGCAGGGAAAGGCAACCCCAGAGAGATCCTGCCCTCCAGCATGCAGCAGACTGCTGGATCAGTCCTGGCTCCATGGGGTGCTGTGTGGGCCCAAGCAAGTTGCCCAACCTCCCTGAACCTTCATTTAATCCTAGGTAGCCCAATTCCAGTAGCCATTATAGGACTGCCCTGCACGGACAGTTAATTAACTCAGGAAAAGCAACCTAGCTCCAAGGTTAGCAACCAGGAGTTCCAGTTGATTCCGCTAGCGCACCCCCTGGGGCATTCCCAAGCTGCAGTCTGGTGGAAGATGAGGCTCAGTGTGATTGGATTGAAGCAGCAACCTATCAAGGAGAAGTCCCACCCACTCTGCCCTGTGCGTCTATAAAGGCGACGCGTGGCGGCCGCGGCACTCATTGAAGCCGCCAGTTGGGAGAGGAGCAGAGCCAGGCCGGTGCTCCCGAAGGCAGCAAGATGTTGCGAGCCACAGCTCCCTGCTGGTTCCCACCTGGATACCCAGAAGCTAAGAAGGTGGCCGAGGAGGCGGCTCTGGAGGCAAGCCGCCAGCTGGGAGCGGAGCAGAGCCAGGCCGGTGCTCCCGAAGGCAGCAAGATGTTGCGAGCCACAGCTCCCTGCTGGTTCCCACCTGGGTACCCAGAAGCTAAGAAGGTGGCCGAGGAGGCGGCCCTGGAGGCTCCAGAATTCCCACTGCCCTCTCATCAGCCTTCCCAGAGCTTCGGGCTCCGGATGCCCCAGATGCACAACCAGGCCTCAGCATTTGTGGAAATCCAGGCGGAGCCCCAGAACAGGGGTCCGGCGGTGCCCCCAACGTGGCCCAAGATGGTGACGGAGGCGTGCTACTTCCCTGCGCAGAGGGGATCGGCCTGCTGCTTGCCAGGCGCCCCAAGGCTGACAGAGAGGCCCTCGGGAGTCCGCATCGCAGCCCCCAGGAAGAGGAAGACGATCGCCCACTCTTCCAGCCCTTGCTTGGTCACAGGTTACACAGATGCCAAGAGAACCCTGGTGGCCAGCAGCAGCCAACGCTCCAGTGGCTCCAAGGTCGGCAGACAGCCAGGGAAGACGCGCAACAGGTCAGGGATGGCATGCAAGACCACCACCACCATCAGCTCTAAGCGAATCGTCCGTCGTCCATCCTTACCGAGTTTGAAGGAACCCAGTATCCTCCGAAGTTCTGGGTACCAAGTCCCCACCGTCATATATATAATTTATACTACGTATATTATTTACATGTCATAAATTATAACATATATTGTATGTCTTTACATAACAAATATTATGTAATATATTTTGTCGTATTGTATATATTATATATTATATAAAATATAATATACATAATACATTATATATTATATGTAATAAATATTATATATAATATATAATGTATAATTATATGTAATATATTATAAATTATACGAAATAAATATTACATATAGTACATATTATATACAATGTGACAAAATATATATTAAATATTATTTATATTATGGTATATTATATATTATATATGTATTATATACGACATCTATAATATATTATAGAATATATAATGTATGTATGATATACATTACATATATGTAATTTATTTTTAGACAGAGTGTTTTTCTGTTCCACAGGCTGGAGAGCAATGGTGCCATCTTGGCTCAGTGCAACCTCTCCCTCACGGGTTCAAGTGATTGTCCTGCCTCAGCCTCCCAGGTAACTGCGACTACACCGCACTGGGACTACAGCAGCTGCCACCATGCCTGGGTAATTTTTTGTATTTTTAGTAGAGACACGGCTTCACTGCCTTGGCCACGATGGTCTTGATCTCCTTTCCTTCTGATCCTCTTGCCTTGTCCTACCAAAGTGCTGGGATAAGAGGCCTGAGCCAAGATACATATCTTTTAAATGAAGAAAAATTTCAAAGGTACTCTGCTTGGTACAATAATCAAATATATAAGTTCAGGAATGAAACTTAACCATGAAACATATTTATAACTGCAGATGGAAAATACAGAGGACAATTTTTAAAATAACATATTTGGAAAGCATTAAATAGTAATTTGAAGAGTTCGCATTTGACAGGCTAGTATGAACATACCTTGAATGCAGCAACACAGGCTCCCCAAAAGGAAAATCAAAATCAGGGAAAATGAAACCACAATCTGCTCTGACCTTTGAAAAACTCAGCACTGACAGTGGCACTGAGGACCAAGAGCAGGAGATCCCTAACCCCTTCACCATGGCGATAGGGCATAAACATTCCAGGGTGAAGGTACAATCCACATTGTGATGTGCAACTGCTGCCAGGCAGACAGCAGTGCTTTTACATGTACAGGAAGGTCACTGAATGCTCAGTGTTTTGTTCCAAAAACTGAAACCCAAGCCCACATATTACTATGCTGTGCTTCTTGAAATAAGTTATGAGATTGGAAATAGGGCAACCTCAAATATATATATAGATATATTTATATATGTGTGTGTGTATGTATATATAATTATACAAAACGTATTATATATAACATATATAATATGTATCAAATATATATAATTTCCTTTTAAATCTTGCATAATTATATTACATATAATATATTATGTATAATATAATACATAATAATATATTATGTATAATATAATATATAATAATATATTATGTATAATATAATATATAATAATATATAACTATTATGTATAATATAATGCAGGTAAAAATATATAATTATTATATATTACAACATATATAGTTACATATATAATTGTATGATTATATATTATTATATATAATATTTTAATATATAATTTATACAACATGTAACATATAATATATCATTCGTTATATAATGTCTAATAGCTAATATTTAAAATATCATATAATATATGATATCTAATATATAATATACTATATAATATAATATATAATATATAATATATATTTCATATAATATGTAATATATTATATATTTCATATAATATGTAATATATTATATATGATATATAATATATTATACACTATATATTATTTACTAATATATTATATGTTATATCATAAAATAAAATATAAGATTATATATAAGACATATATTACATTATATATAATAGGATACATAATGTTATACAATGTATACTAATGTAATGTAATATAATATATTATGATATATTATCTGTAATCTGTTATGATATATTATATATAATATATAATATAATCGTTTATAATAGATTATATAATTATCTATAATATATAACACATATAATGTATATCATATATTACATAGTGTATACTATATATTATACATCATATATTATATAATATATATCATATGATATATAATACATATCATATATAATATATTTCACACATGATATATAATATATATCATGTACGATAAATAACATATATCATATATCATATATAATATGTAATATTATAATGTATGTCATACGTTATACATAACATATATCAGATATTACAAGATATATATCATATGTTTTATGTCATATATTATATATAATATATAATATGTTAAATACGTATCATATATTGTATAATACATATCGTATATTACATTATATATCATATATTACACATTTATCACATATATTATATGTATCATGTATTAAATATATATCATATATTATATATGATATATATTGTATAGGGTATATATTACATATAATATATAATTTACACATATAATATTATTATATTACACAGTAAATTGTATATATTATTTAACATATATTATATGTAATCTATGTCATATGTTGAATATATATAATCTATATTAAATATATAATCTATATAATATGCTATATATAATGTATGTATCATGTATTTAATATATAATACATAATTAATATGTAATATGATATATTATATATAATTTATGTATTTTAAATGTCATAAAATATAATATATATTATATGTCATTACATAGCATATATTATATGTTATATATTTTGTCATATTATATATTATATGTTTTATAATATACAATATGACATACATATTATATATTCTGTATATTATATATGATATAATATATAATGGAGATAATATATTATATATTATACCTAATAAATATATATAATATATATTATATATATTATATATAATATGACATAATATATATTTAATATTATATATGTTATCATACATCACATATATATGACATATATATTATATATGATATATAATGTATATGACGTTTTATATATGATATATAATATATATGATATATTATATATGATATATAATATATATGACATATTATATATGATATATAATATATGATATATTATATATGATATATTATATATATGATATATTATATATGATATATAATATATATGATATATATTATATGATATATAATACATATGATATATATTATATGATATATAATAGATGTGATATATATTATATGATATATAATAGATGTGATATATATTATATGATATATAATAGATGTGATATATATTATATGATATATAATAGATGTGATATATATTATATGATATATAATAGATGTGATATATATTATATGATATATAATATATATGATATGTATTATATGATATATAATATATATGATATGTATTATATGATATATAATATATATGATATATATGATATATAGTATATATGATATATGTTATATGATATATAATATATATGATATATGTTATATGATATATAATATATATGAAATATATTATACGATATATAATATATATGATATATCTTATATGCATATAATTCTTTTTCAGACAGAGTATTGTTCTGTTACACAGCCTGGAGTGCAATGGCGCCATCTTCTCTCACGCAACCTCTCCCTCAAGGGTTCAAGTGATTGTCCTGCCTCAGCCTCCCAGTTAGCTGTGACTACACCACACTGGGACTACGGAAGCTGCCACCATGCCTGGCTAATTTTTTGTGTTTTTAGTAGAGACAGGGCTTCATTGTATTGGCCATGATGGTCTTGATCTCCTTTCCTTGTGATCCTCTTGCCTTGTCTTCCCAAGGTGCTGGGATAACAGGCCTGAGCCAAGACACATATTTTTTAAATGTAGAAAAATTTCAAAGGTACTCTGCTTGGTACAGTAATCAAATATATAAGTTCAGGAATAAAACATAACCATGAAACACGTTTACAACTGCACATGGGAACCAAAGACGACAATTTTTTAAATAGCATATGTGGTAAGCATTAACTAGTAATTTGAAGAGTTCGCATTTGAAAGGCTGGTATGAACATACCTTGAATGCAGCAACACAGGTTCCCCAGAAGAAAAATCAAAATGAGGGAAAATGAAACCACAAAGGTCCAATCTGCTCTGACCTTTAAAAAACTCAGCACAGACAGTGGCACTTAGGACCAAGGGCAGGAGATCCCTAACCCCACCACCATGGCGATAGGGCATAAACATTCCAGGGTGAAGGCACAATCCTCATTGTGAGGTCCGAGTGCTGCCAGGCAGACAGCAGTGATTTTACATGTACAGGAAGGTAATAGAAGGCTCAGTGTTTTGTTTCAAAAACTGAATCCGAAGCCCACATATTACTATGCTGTGCTTGTTGAAATAAGTTATGACATGGGAAATAGGGCAACACCAAATATATGTTTATATATATATATATGTATATATACATATATATGTGTGTGTATATATATATAACTAAATATAATATAATATATATAATATATATCATATGTATAACATATATATAATTTCCTTTAATATCCTGCATCATTATATTACATATATTATGTATGACATATAAAAATATATAATTATTATATATAATATATTACATATTATAATAAATAATTATTATATATAATACTATATATAATTACTTATATAATTATATAATTATATATATAATTGTATATGTAATATAATAACATAATATACAACATATATCTGTTATATAACATATTATATAATGTATAAAACCTAATATCTAATGTATAACACATAATATAGAATATATTACATAATATATAATATAAAATATATCATGTAATATATAACATACATATTATATATCTTATAGTATAGGTAATACATTATATATTATATATTAAGTAATATGATATATGATATCATAATATAATATATATTATAATAGTATATATGACAGATTATATTATATATAACATGACACATAATATACTATGTGTACTAATATAATATAACATAATATATTCTGATATATATAATCTAGTATGATATATTACATATAATATTTAATATAATTATTTGCAGTACAATATTATATAATTGTATATAATATATGACATATATGATATATGTCATATATTATATATCATAAATCATATATGATATATTATATATCATATATTATATATCATATACATGATATATTATATATCATATATTTAACATTCATCATGTATTATATATATCATATGTTTTATATAATACATATCATATGTTATATACAATGTTTATCGTATGTTATAGATAATATATATCTTATGTTATATGTAATAAATATATATTATATGTTATATATCGTATATTGTTTTATATCATATATAATATATATCATGTTACATAATATATATCATATATTATGTAACATAGATCACATATTATATTATATATCATATATTATGTTATATTATATATCATATATTACATCATATATCATATGTATCATATATTAAATATATATCATATATTATATATCATATATTATACATATTGTTGATGGTATATATTACATATAATATATAATTTACAAATCATGTAATATTTACATATTATATAATAAATTTTATATATTATTTAACATATATTATATATAATATGCATCATATATTTAATATATAATGTATATTCAATATTTAATATGTATAATATATTAAATGCAATATATATCATATATTTAATACATATAATATATATTTAATACATAATATATATAATATATTATATACAATGTATATTATTTACATGTCATAAAATATAATATATATTATATGTCATTACATAATTTATATTATGTAATATATTTTCTCATATTATATATATTATATATTATGTAAAATGTGATATACTATATATTATATAATATATGTAATAAATGTTATCTATAATACATAATATATGAGTGTATATAATACATTGTATATTACATGTAAGAAATATTATATATAATATATTATATATATTACATATAATGTGACATACTCTATATTATATATTATAGATATTATGATATATATGTACTCTATATGACATATATTACATAATATATTTTTTATATTATATATATTATATATGTAATTTATTTTTAGACAGAGTCTTGTTCTGTTGCACAGGCTGGAATGCAATGGCGCCACTTGGCTCACTGCAACCTCTCCCTCACGGTTTCAAGTGATTGTCCTGCCTCAGCCTCCCAGGTAACTGCAACTACACCGCACTGGGACTACAGCAGCTGCCACCATGCCTGGCTAATTTTTTGTACTTTTAGTAGAGACAGGGCTTCACTGTGTTGTCCACGATGGTCTTGTTCTCCTTTCCTTGTAATCCTCTTCCCTTGTCCTCGCAAAATGCTGGGATAACAGGCGTGAGCCAAGATAGATATTTTTTAAATGAAGAAAAATTTCAAAGGTACTCTGCTTGGTACAATAATCAAATGTAAAAATTGAGTAATAAAACCTAACCATGAAACATATTTATAACTGCAGATAGAAAATACAGAGGACAATTGTTTAAATAACATATTTCAAAAGCATTAACTAGTAATTTGAAGAGTTCGCATTGGACAGGCTAGTATGAACACACCTTGAATGCAGCAACACAGGTTCCCCAGAAGAAAAATCAAAATGAGGGAAAAGAAATCACAAAAGTTCAATCTGCTCTGACCTTTGAAAAACTCAGCACAGACAGTGGCACTTAGGACTAAAGGCAGGAGATCCCTAACCCCATCACCATGGTGATAGGGGTTAGACCTTCCAGGGTGAAGGCACAATCAACATTGTGAGGTCCAACTGCTGCCACGCACACAGCAGTGCTTTTACGTGTACAGGAAGGTAATTGAAGGCTCAGTGTTTTGTTTCAAAAACTAAATCCCAAGGCTACATATTACTATGCTGTAATTGTTGAAATAAGTTATGAGATGGGAAATAGGGTAAACCCAAATATATATATATATAGATGTGTGCATATATATATGTAATTATATATAACGTAATATATATAACATATATCATATGCATAACATACAGATAAATTCCATTTACCTCCTGCCTCCTTATATTACATATAATACATTATGTGTAATATAATATATAATATATCATTATATATAATAAAATAAGTATAATATAAAATTATTATATATAATGCAATATATAATTACATATATAATTACATATGAAATTATTTATAATATAACAACATATAATGTGTATAATATATATCTAATATATAATATATTATATAACGTATATCTAATATCTAATATATGATATATATAATATTGAATACATAATAGGTTATGTAATATATAATATATTATGTAAGCCATAATATATATTATATATTTTATATTATATGTGATATATTATATTATATTATATTATATATAATATATAATATTTTCTATATTATAAGTAATATATTGCATATGATATAAAATATATTATACATTATATATTATACATTAAATAATATATTACATACATCATATGATATATATTATAACATTACATACATGACATATATTATACTATATATGATGTATATTATAGAATGTATACTAATAATGTAATATAATATAAAATATATTATCATATATTACATATAATCTATTATGATATATTATATATAATAATAATATAATCACTTTTAAAAGAATATTATATAATTATATATAATATATAACAAATAAAATACATATCATATATGATATATAATATATATCATATATGATATATCATGTATGATTTTTAATATATATCATATATGATATATCATAAGTGATATATAATATATATCATATATGACATATCACATATGATATATAATATATACCATACATTATATCTAATATATATCACATATTATAAGATATATATCAGATATTATGTTTTCTATCATATATTATCTATGGTATATATCATATATTATGTAATACATATCATATATTATGTAATTACCATATATTATATTACATATCATCTGTTACATAATTTCTCACATGTTATATTGTATGCATCATGTATTAAATATATATCATGAATTATATAATGTATATCATTTGTTATATATTATATATGGTATATATTACAAATAATATATAATGTACATATCATATAATAAAATATTTATATATAATATAATAAATTACATACTTTATTTAGCATATATTATATATAATATATATCATATGTTTAATATATATCATCTATATTTAATAAAAAATAACTAGAATATATTATATATCATATATATAATATATTTAATATATATAATATTTAATATATAATATATAATATGTTATACATATAACATATACATTTTACATGTCATACTATATATATTATATTTCATTACATAATATATTACGTTATATATTTTGTCATGTTATATTATGCAACATATAATATATACAAAATATTATATAACAGATAATATATACAATATATTATATAACAAATAATATATGCAATATATTATATAACATATAATATATGCAATATATTATACAACGTATAATATATGCAATATATTATACAACGTATAATATATGCAATATATTATATAAGGTATAATATATTATATCATATATACAACATATTATATTATATATATATTATATAACATATTATATATAATATATTATATAACACATAATATATATAATATATTATATATTATGTAATATATATGTTATATAATATATAATATATATAATAATTTATATAGTATATAATATATAATATTTTATATATAATATATATAAAATATTATATTATATATAATATGACACAATATATATTATATATTATATGTATTATGATATATTATATGTATTACATATGTATTATATATGACATACAACATATTAATATATACTATATATGATATATATTATATACATACAATTATTTCTTAGAGTCTTGTTCTGTTGCACAGGCTGGAGTGCAATGGCGCCACCTTGGCTCACTGCAACCTCTCCCTCACGGGTTCAAGTGATTGTCCTGCCTCAGCCTCCCAGGTAACTGCGACTACACTGCACTGGGGCTATAGCAGCTTCCACCATGCCTGGCTAATTTTTTGTATATTTAGTTGAGACAGGGCTTCACTGCATTTGCCATGATGGTCTTGATCTCCTGTCTTGTGATCCTCCCACCTTATCCTCCCAAAGGGCTGGGATAAGAGGCCTGAGCCAAGATACATATTTTTTAAATGAAGAAAAATTTCAAAAGTACTCTGCTTGGTACAATAATCGAAGATATAAATTAAGGAATAAAACATAAACATGAAACATATTTATAACTGCAGATGGAAAATGCAGAGGACAATTTTTTAAATAACATATTTGGAAAGCATTAACTAGTAATTTGAAGAGTTCGCATTTGACAGGCTAGTATGAACATACCTTGAATGCAGCAACACAGGTTCCCCAGAAGGAAAATCAAAATCAGTGAAAATGAAACCACAAAGGTTCAATCTGCTCTGACCTTTGAAAAACTCAGCACAGACAGTCACACTTAGGACCAAGGGCAGGAGATCCCTAACCCCATCACCATGTCAATAGGGCATAAACATTCCAGGGTGAAGGTACAACCCACATTGTGATGTCCAACTGCTGCCAGGCAGACAGCAGTGCTTTTACATGTACAGGAAGGTCATGGAAGGCTCAGTGTTTTGTTTCAAAAACTGAATCCCAAGCCCACATATTACTATACTGTGCTTGTTGAAATAAGTTATGAGATGGGAAATAGGGCAACCCCATATATATATAAATATATATATATATATGTGAGCGTGTATATATATATATAATTATATATAATGTAATATACATAACATATATCATACACATAACATATATATAACATATATATTATATAGCTTATAATATATTATATATGTTATAAAAAACATATAGTATACAATATGTCATAATATATAAAATATATGAAATATATACGATGTCATATTTTATATAATATATATTATATGTATTATATATATTACATATAATATATTATATATAATATGACATCATATATATTACATATTATATATTATTTATATAATATATAATATATAATCTATATTTAATATAATATATGAAATCTATACTATTATAAATATTATATAACATATATTATGTATCATATAATGAACTATAATATATATTATATTTTATGACATGTATATAATATATATTATATATAAAATATTAAATATATAAAGTATATATTACATATTAAGTGTACACTATATAAAATATAATATATATTATGTATAATGTATGTTAAATAAAATAATGTATTATATAATATATACATTATATATTATATGATATGTAAATAATATGTTATAGGTAATATATACCATCTACATTAAATATATGGCATATATTATATAATATATGATATATATAATGCAATGTATAATGTATATTATATGATTTATGGTATATAATATGATATATGATTTATATTATGTAATAAACTATATACTATATAATATGATATATAATATATAACATGCTGCATATTATATAATGTATAATATATAGTATATATAACATATGATATATATCATTGATAATATATGAAAAATAACATCTGATATATAACATATATGATATACATTTTATATAATGTAAGATATATATAATATGATACATATATAATATAATATATATGATATATATTATATATTATATATCATATATGATATAATATATGATATATATTATATATAACATATGATATATATTATATATAGTATATGATATATAATATATAATATATGATATATATTATATATAATATATGATATATTATATATAATATAGGATATATATTATATATGTTATATAGTATATATAATTATATAATAATCTATTGTATATGATCATACTGTATATTATATATCTTAATATACACTATATATTATATCATAATATATTATATATGTCATAATATATTATATATTGTATATTATTACTCTACATAATGTAAGATATTATATGTTTAATCTGTCATATACGTAATATAATATATATTATATTATGATATAATATATAATATGTTATTGAATATATAATATCTTATACACATTATATAATTTATATCTATTATATATTATGTATATTACATATTATATGTAATATACAGTGCATTATATATTATATATGAAATATTACATGTCATATAATGTTATACATATATTATATATTATATAATATATTACAAATTATATATTATGTATTATAGATATTCATTCTATTACATGTAATTATGTAATTTTATACTTATATATATAATTATATATTGTTATATATAATAATTATGCATTATTATATGTATTATATTGTATATAATAATAATATATCATAATATTTTATAATATACAAAATATATAGGAGGATGCAGGACGTAAAAGTAAATTATATATATGTTATTCATATTATATATGATATATATATTACATTTTATATAATTATATATATATATATATACCCATATATATTTACATATATTTGGGGGTGCCCTATTTCCCATCTCATAACTTATTTTAAGAAGTACTGCATAGTAATGTTTGGACTTGGGATTCAGTTTTTGAAACAAAACACTGAGCCTTCAATGACCTTCCTGTACATGTAAAAGCACTCCTGACTGCCTGGCTGCAGTTGGACCGCACAATGTGTATTGTGCCTTCACCGTGGAATTTTTATGCCCTATCACGATGGTGATGGGATTAGGGATCTGTTGCCCTTGGTCCTAAGTGCCACTGTCTGTGCTGAGTTCTTCAAAGGTCAGAGCAGATTGAACCTCTGTGGTTTCATTTTCTCTGATTTTGATTTTTCTAATGGGGAGCCTGTGTTGCTGCATTCAAGGTATGTTCATACTGGCCTGCAAAATGCAAACTCATCAAATTACTAGGTAGTGCTTTCCAAATATGTTATTTAAAACATTACACTCTGTATTTTCAATGTGCATTTATCAATATGTTTCATGGTTGTTTTATTCCTCAATTAATACATTTGATTATTGTACCAAGTAGAGTACCTTTGAAATCTTTCTTCATTTAAAAAATAAGTATCTTGGCTCAGGCCTCTAATCCCAGCACTTTGGGAGGCCAAGGCAAGAGGATCACAAGGTGAGGACATCAAGACCATCCTGGCAAATACAGTGAAATCCTGTCTCTACTAAAACTAAAAAAAATTAGCCAGGCATGGTGGCAGCTGGTGTAGTCCCAGTGTGGTGCAGTCCCACCTACTTGGGGGGCTGAGGCTGGACAATCGCATGAACCCGTCGGGCAGAGTTTGCAATGAGCCAAGATGGCGCCATTTTACCCCAGTCTGCGCAACACTAAAAGACTCTGTCTAAAAACAATTATATATATATAATATAAATTATATATACATATTATATATTATATATAATATGTAATATATAATATATTATCTAATTATATATACAATATATATAATATATCATGTCATATTATATATAATATATATTATATGTATTATATATATTGCATATATTATATAATATATAATTTATATATGACACAATATATATTATGATATGTATTAAAATTATATATAATATAAATAATAAATATATTATATATATTATATAATATATGAGATGCATACTATATAATGAACTATAATATATATCTTCTTTATGACATGTATATAAGTTATATTATATATTATATATTATATACATATATTACATATTTTATGTATATTATATATATTATATATTATATATTATGTATATATTAATTATATATTACATATATTATATATTAAATACATCATATATAAAATATATAATATATATTATATATATCATATTTTAAAACATATACTATATAATACTTAAATTATATATTATATAAGTAAATAATGCATTATAGGTAATACATACCATATATAATAAATATAATGTACGATATATAATATAACATATGATATATATATGAGGTATGATGTATATTATATGATATATGGAATATAATATGATGTATGATATATATTTCATACTATATGCTGTATATTATATAATATGATATACATTATATATCATATGCTACATATTATACAATGCATGATATATATTATAACATATGATATATATTATGGATATAATATATGATTCGTATAATGTATGATACATATTATATATATGATATATCTTCTATACGTTATCAATTATACATAATTATATAATATTCTGTTATGTATGATTATATTATATATATAATATAGATATATATAATACATCTTAATGTATAATAAATATGTCATTATATAGTATAAATAATATATCATGTTTTATATATTATATTATATTATTACTAAACAAAATATCATACGTAATCTAATATATGTCATATATATTATATATATTATATTATGATATATGTTATATAATGTTATATATTATATGATATATATTATATAGTATATAATATATAATATATTATATAGTATATAGTATATAATATATAATATATTATATACTATATAATATATAATATATTATATTTTATGTATAATATATTACGTGTTATGTGTAATATATAATACATTATATATTATATTTATTATATATTATATATTATATATTATACCTATGATATTATATATATCATATATCATATATTATACACGATATATATTATATATTATGTGATATATAATTATATGTAATTATATAATAATATATATACTCATTTAGTTATATAAATAATTATATATTATGTTATATATAATAATTTTACATTATATGTATTATAGTGTATATCATAATTACACATTATTTTACATTATATTATAGATAATATATTATATAGAATGTAAGGATTCAGGATGTGAAAGGAAATTATATATGTTATACCTATTATACATGTTATACGTATTACATTATATATAATTATATATATATATACACACATATGTATATATGTATGTATATTTGTGGGTGCCCTATTTCCCATCTCATAACTTATTTTAAGAAGTACAGCATAGTAATGTGTGGGCTTAGGATTCAGTTTTTGGAACAAAACACTGAGCCTTCCATGACCTTTCTGTACCTGTAAAAGCACTACTGCCTGCCTGGCAGCAGTTGGACCTCACAATCTGGATTGTGCCTTCACCCTGGAATATTTATGCCCTATCGCCATGGTGGTGGGATTAGGGATCTCCTGCCCTTGGTCCTAAGTGCGACTGTCTGTGCTGAGTTTTTCAAAGGTCAGAGCAGATTGAACCTTTGTGGTTTCATTTTCCCTGATTTTGATTTGTCTTATGGGGAACCTGTGTTGCTGCATTCAAGGTATGTTCATACCGGCCTGTCAAATGCAAACTCTTCAAATTACTAGTTAGTGCTTTCAAAATATGTTATTTAAAACATTATCATCTGTATTTTCCATATGCAGTTATTAATATGTTTCATGGTTATGTTTTATTCCTCAATTTATATATTTGATTACTGTACCAAGGTGAGTACCTTTGAAATTTTTCTTCATTTAAAAAATATGTATCTTGGCTCAGGCCTCTAATCCCAACACTTTGGGAGGCCAAGGCAAGAGGATCACAAGGTGAGGAGATCAAGACCATCTTGGCCAATACAGTGAAATCCTGTCTCTACTAATACTAAAAAAAATTAGCCAGGCATGGTGGCAGCTGGTGTAGTCCCAATGTGGTGTAGTCCCAGCTACCTGGGAGGCTGAGGCAGGACAATCAGTTGAACCCGTGAAGCAGAGGGTGCAGTGAGCCTAGATGGAGCCATTGCACCCCAGCCTGTGCAACAGAACCAGACTCTGTCTAAAAACAATTATATACATAGAATATATATTTTATATATGTAATATATAATATATAATATGTATTATATATAATATATCATAATATATGTAATATATATTATATATATTATGTTATATTATATATAATATATATTATATATGTTATGTATTATATTATATATAATATATATAATATATATTATATATTATGTTATATTCTATATAATATATATAATATATATTATATATATTATATATTACATATAATATATAATATATATTACATTTATTATATATATTACATATAATAAATATATATTATATTTATTATATATTACATATTATATATAATATAAATATAATATGACATAATCTATATTACATATAATATATATTATTTATATTATATAATGAACTATAGTATATATTATATTTTATGGCATGTATATAATATATATATTATATATTATATATTAAATATATAATATATATAATATATATTATATATAATATATGTTACATAAAATATATATTATATTAATATATAAATTATATATTATATGATATGTAAATAATTTATTACAGGTAATATATACCATATATAATAAATATATGAAATATATTATGTAATGTATGATATATGTAATATAATATATGATATATATTATATGATATATGGTATATAATATGACATATGATATATATTATATATTATTCGCTATATATTACATAATATATGCTATATATTATGCAATATATGATATATATTATATAATACATGCTATATATTATACAATATATGTTATATATTATATATAACATATGATATATATTTTTTTAATATATGATATATCCCAGCACTCTGGGAGACCCAAGATGGGAGGATTGCTTGAGGCCAGGACTTTGTAACCAGCCTGGTCTACACAGCAAGACCCCCATCTCTATAAAAAAATAAAAAATATTTTTAATTGCTGAAAAATGAAATACTAAATTATTTATGAATATATAACTTCAATAAAAGATGAGAAAATGCACCTATGTCATTAGGACAATTTGTATGAAACAATATCCAATTTGCTGTCTGTTACTTCTCCTACCTTATTGTGTCTAATTTTTTCTCATCTTTGTGAATTCCTGCATCTACAGTAGGCAAAAAAACAAAAATCAAAAGGAATCTTATTCTATTCACAGCCATCCGAAAAATGTGTTACTATTCCTGTAGTCAGTTAGGTTCTAAATCATACATTTGAGATATATTTGAAACACGTCATAAAGAAAATAAGCATCATATTTCTCACTAAATAGCACCTGAAATATTCCATATGAAAGGAAAAATACAAAAAACTAAACTTTTAATTACTAACCTCCTTAAAGAAAAAGAATTCTATGCGATTAGATATTTGATAATGGATGTCCAATACCTGAGATTTAAATCCCATTTTCTGTGTCCTAACATCTCACCTTCAGAAAATCTCCAATATTGGGTTATTTGGATTATATATTTAAAACTGAATATACTTGAAGATGTGAATGATTTGTTGCTGCAACAAATGGTTTAGCAATTATCTGCATTAAAATGTGTTCCATGAAGAACAGAAAAAGAATATTTCTACTTCAGTCCTTAAAAATTGTGAAAGCACAGCCACAGTCTTAGTTTGTCAGTCTTGAATTCTTTTGGTATTTTAATTTCACCAATAGTTCTGGAACTGCTCTTTTTGTATTTCTCAAAATGTTTTGTCTTGCATCGTGCAATAAGGCAGCCACCATCATATGTGACCACTGAGCACTTCTAATGCAGCTAGCCAGAACTGATGTTTTAAGTATAAAGCATCTTGTTCATTTTTATACTAAATCCTGAAATATTGTTTTGAATATACCAGGTTAAATAAAATAGATTAAAATTTATTTCACCTGTTTTTTTTTAAGTGTAACTACTGGAAAATTTAAAATTACACATATGGTCTGCATCATATTTCTATTAGACAGCACTGGCTCACCGTTCTACTGGTTGGCTAGCTTGTAACTCCAGATAACATCTGATAATCCAATCACTAGCTATCACAAAATAGATCTTTCAGATGTTTCCTATTAAAATGTTCGTTTAATTTTGAAATGAATTCCTAGAAAAGCTCGTATAATACTATTATAGAAAATCATTAAAATCAACTTAATAATTTGCCCAACATGAAACAGAACTTAAGGTAAATCTACATTTGTTTGGTTAGTATTTATTGTACTGGTAAAGACCAAAGAATTGGTAATGTTCAACAAAATATGAAAATGCCAGTGACGTTAACAAAAAATAGCTGGAAACCAAAGAATCTTGCTTACATCACAATCACAGCCAGGAAAATGCAGCTTATTTTACAGCCAGTCCCCAATGTGAAGAATACGTAGAAGCAACAGTAAATAAAAAAAGAAGTATAATACAGAAATGCCTAATATCAAAGAAATTCATGTAACAGAATACTGAACTTCAGTATTTCTAATACATGTATATACACATTCCTGCTAACTGTAGAATATTTCCTGCAAGTTATGGTCCCAGTGCCTCACCAATGGAAGATCTATCTTGTACTATTCAATTCATACTCTCCCTAATAACAGCACTATACCAGCCGGTTCATCATCAAGTGAAGGCTGTTTGCTAGATAACCAAAACCAAGATTGGAAAACTAAAAAGCTGGAGGGAGGGAAAACACAGCCTACAAAATGCTTACAAGATTAGCAGCAAATGATGAAGTAGTAACAAGAGGGGCAGAAAAATAGAAAGATTATCATCGGACTTGGGAATTCAAAGAGAGCTCAGCAAAATACTAGGACATGGCTCATATAAGATGGAATAAGCCTGGAAATACACCCCCCTCCCCAATATTTCAGAACATAAAATCTACAGAAAGAGAGTCCTAATGTATTGAACCTGGTTTCTCCATTGAAACAAAAGTCTTCAAGGAAGGAGAGATACATAAAATTTAACAGGAATACATATGAAGCAGTATCTTTAAAGAATGTAAATATATCAACCAAAAGTAAATTTGAGATTCAAATTTCCATTGCTAAAGTCTTTTCAGAGTCAGAACGACATAATTATTATATAGCTATTCAAAACAAAACCAAAAACTTACTGGAAAGGAGAACAACTGGTTTGAGAAGAAAAACTTTTCGTGGTAGAGCAGAAATAACTGTCAAGGAAAATACTTAGAAAAAGGCATATATAAAGAGTGGCCTAGTTTTACTGCACACATCTTTGCCATGCAGAAACAGCTAAATCCCATCTGACAACTACTTTCCCTTTCGTGTACCTTGTCTTTAGAGAATAAAATATATCTGGGTTTGATATAGAGGAGACTAATTTTCACATTAAAAAATGATTTTCTTAAAAGCCTGGCCTTACAGTTTAAAAATTATACGATTAAAATCAAGATATTATTCTTATAAAAAGCCAAACTTTAATCCATTTAAATCATGAAACTTAAAACTTAACTTGAAGCAATTTCAATCATGAAACTTAAAACTCCAAATTACTATTGTGAATTAACACTTCTCCACTATTTATCTTGCAATTTTAAAAACACTTCAGAAAGTAGCAAATTTGTAAAACAATAAATAATTCGTACCTATAGTATCCTCATTTTGCCATGCAGTTTTATTTAAATCTCACTTAAAAAGAAATGGAACTCATTCTTAAAGGGTAGAATGTACATGATGTAAAGCAGACACAGGAAGATTTATCTTTACTTACTGAAAATCAATAGTACAATTCTAAGATTTTTTCCATGAAACTATTGAAATAAGTCCTACTTGAAAAGAGAAATCCCACAAGAGTTAGCAATTAATAAAAACACCAAAATGAGAAATTCCCCAGCATGGAAAATTTCTGTCATAAATGTTGATGTTTATCCAGTTAAAAATATATACAACGAATAATATCAATAAATAAATGTATTAGAAGGAAATAATAGATGTTAGTTACGTATACCCAAAACTATACGTATTTTAGGCTCTATATTTACTGAGGCACAGAACTAAAAGAATTTTTAAAGTTCTTTCTATTAGAAACTATTATCAATAGGTTGCATCTTTATGGCCCAACTGAGTTGAAATTCCAAATAAGATCCCTTCAAATTTAATAAATGGCATTCTTCATTAACAGCATTTAAAAAATAATGGCTGAAACACATAATCAACATTACACTGAAGTTCTATCTGAAGACAGAAAAAGTTGCCATCCACACCAAAACTACACATATACCTTCTGATTTTATAGAATTGTTCCAATGTCTTTTCTCTCAATATCATTAAAATCACCCTACCTGTTTGGACCGAGGTCTACCAGGAGAAAATTTTCTCTTAGTAATAGCTGGTTTACCCATGCCAATTTTTGGAGTGACTGAGATGTAAGTTGTTGGCATGATGTTTCCAGCAGAGGAACTAAGAGCTGAAGGGTAATTATGCAGCATGTCATGTGAAGGCGAGTCTGAAGAAGGTGTTGGGGAGGAAGACACATCTGCCTTGCTTATGTCTGCTGATGATGAAAATGATGACTCTGTCTCAGATGATAACTTTATAGATTTGCCTCCTTGGTATGAAACATCTTTCAAACAACCCTCAATTTTAGGAGTCATTTCAGAGTCCATCAATCCAGTAGAAAGCTCAGAATTTTCTTTATGTTCCTTTTCTCCTTGTAGCCTTTCTATAACCAACTGTTCCTCAGGACATAATGAAGTGCTTTCCTCATGTGGGGACACTAAGGTTTCTAGTGGAAGAGTGACAGATTCAATGACTAATTTTGGAGGCCTTGATTCTTCTTTGGATACCACTGTTTTAGGTTCCTCTAACAACTGCAGTTGCTCTTGCTGCACAGTGATCTGGTGTGTAACGACTTCAATGTTTTCTGTCACTTCCATTTTATCTTCAATTTGATCTTCACCACAAATATGCTTCACTTCAGAAGACATTTTCATTTCTTCACTATCAACCTCATTAGAAATCTGTTTTTCCAATTCGGTATTCACTGTATGTTGGGATGATACTACAAAATTCAGAACATTTGTTATGGTAAGGTACAAACAAATTTTAAATTTTCTAACTATAGATATATAAAACATTTGGCTACACTAGAACTTAAATCAGAAGGTATTCATCAAAGCAGACAATTATTAAGTGAATGAAAGCCAAAGTATACAAGGATTTATGGATTAGAATTAGCCACACACCAGAAAACCTAATGAAAACATGTTTTATAACTTAAGTACTTACAAATGGATTGAAAATTACACAGGAAAAGTTCTCATACTCATTTTTTAGTTAAGAAAATGAGGATCAATCATGTTATGTGAGGTACCTAAGTTAAAAAGTAAAGACTGATCTAGAATGTGTAGGCATTTTCTAATAGTAGATACCCAGATGTAACAAAGTTACTATAGACTCAAAAGCACAGACAGAAAAGATTTGCTAACCACCAATATTTATTTTGCTTAACCATACCTGCCAACCTAGCCAAAATATTCTTTGGATATAATCCTTGCTCTTCATCATTGTCTATAAATTAAAAGACTAATCTCAGAAAATCTAGAAACTTAGATATCAGAAACATAGTCACTGGTAAATTTTAAATCAGGATACCAGTATGTTAAACCTTTAACTCAATCTCATCAAGGTAATTTTTAAATTATAGTAAAAAGACACTGCTAGCCTCATTTACCAATCAGTGACTAAAATTTATCTATTTATCTATGTTCTTTTTTTTTTTTTGAAACAGGATCTCAATCTCACTCTGTGACCCAAGCTGGAGTGCAGTAGCACAAACACGGCTCACTGCAGCCTCAACCTCGTGGGCTCAAGTGGTCCTCCCACCTCAGCCTCCCAAACTGCTGGGACTGCAGGCATGTGTCACCATGCCCAGATTTTTTTTTATTTTTGTAGAGACAGGGTCTCACTATATTGCCCAGGCCTATACATGTTCTGATACCAAACTGAAATCTCATCTTCTTTCCCACTTTATTGAAAGACTACAGGTAAGGATAAAAGAAAACTACCAAATAACAGATCTGATAGTACAAAATATTTTTAATCATGACCTCCCCCCTCCAAAAAAAAAACTTTCAAGAGAAACTAACCTACTTTAGATCCATTGTCAATTCTTTTCCAGAATCTCTTAACTAAAAGATTTAGTTACTGTAATGTATATACATACAGCAATTGCAAAAAATGTCTTTGGGATAAAGACATTATCTTATGACTCAAACAAATTAGACAATATGAACATACTGCTTACCAGCAATGAGAAGACTATCTGTGTCCTCTATACCCTCAGTGTAGGGAAAGGCTTTCTGAATATGACTCAAAAATCCAGAAGCAAAAGAAGATTAATAAATCAACTCCATAAAAAAGAAACTTTTGCATGGCAAAAAAAATAATAAAAACAAAGTCAAAAGACACATAATACAGCCTGGATAACATGGTGAGACCCTGTCTCTACAAAAGTAAAAAATTAGCTGGGCTTCGTGGTACACATAACTCCTAGCTAACTCGGGAGGCTGAGGCAGGAATATTGCTTGAGCCCAGGTCAAGACTACAGTGAACTATGACCATACCACTGTACTATGGCCGGGGTGACAGGGTGAGACACAGTCTTACACAAATAAGCAAAAAAAAAAAAAAAAAAAAAAAGAACAAATAAGCTAGCAGAAAGTATCTGCATCATGTAACATATATAAGGGCTTACATCCCTCACTTATAAAGAACTCTTAAATTTAGGGAAAAATGCCAAAATCTTCAATAACAGGCAAAACACATGAACAGACAATTCATGAGAAGAAATAAAAACTGACCCTTAAACACATGAAAAAATGATCAACTTCACTCTTAGGATAAACAAAAATTAAAACTACATTGATACACTACTTTTCACCCAGAAGGCAGACAAACATTCAAAAGCTGAACAAGTCATCCTGTTAGCAAAGACGTAGGAAAAGTTCTCTCACACATCTCTGGTGGCAATGCAAAGTACCGTAAGCCCCAAAAAAGGGAATTTGACGGTATCTCACAAAACTACATATGTGTACACTCCTGAGGCAATAATCTTAGGAATTTACCCTACAGATTTGTCCCTGAGAATTCAAAAACACACATGCACAAAGCCAGGGAGTGTAAAATCATTTATAATGCAAAATATCATAAACTACTGAAATACCATGGGTTACTGAGTAACCCATAGCACAGATACACAATGGAGTGCTATGCAGCTGTTTAAAAGGAGAATGAGATCTCTTGAACTTGCCTAACTTGCCTGGAAGTGATTTCCAGATTTTATTACATGAAAAAAGCAACATGCAAAAGAACATATACAACATGCTACCTTCACTGAAAGAGCAATATATCCTCTTATTCTTAGATGAAAAATAACAGGAGGTTTAAAACAGAAAACAATGAAGTTAGTTACTTCCAAGAGGCTGGGGAAAATGCGGTATAAGTAATAAACAAGAGACAGTGACAATTCTGAGTAAAACTTCATATAGTTTTGAGTTTTGAAAGTATACTCATACCTTCTATATTTAAAAAATTAAATCACTAAGAAAAGAAAGGAGAATAAAATCTATTACTGAGAGCAAACTGAAGCAGACTTGCTTTTTAGATTGAGCAACTGAATAAATGTGCTGTTCTACAACCCAGAATTTTTATTGTAGAAGAACAGACATGCAAGAATGAAAAGGCAAAGAACTCAATGGAGAAGGATAAGAACTGGAGGTGCTGGTATAAATTCATTATTTCTAAGTTATGTATATGTATATGAATATTTATGTGTATATACATAACATGTAGGGGTGTTCAATCTTTTGGCTTTCCTGGACCACATTGAAAGAAGAATCGTCTTGGGCCACACACAAGATACACTAATACTAATGATAGCTGATGAGCTACACACACACACACACCCACACACACACACCCCCCAAAAAAGAAACACCTCATAATGTTTTAAGAAATTTTATGAATTTCTGTTGGGCCACATTCGAAGCCATCCTGGACCACATGTAGCCTGCGGGCCATGGGTTGGACAAACTTCTGTAAGTGTATACACATGCATGTATTTCCTGACGTCACCTACTGAAAGGGTGAAGAAGCAAACACCCTCCAGTAGCAATGAGCACACCCAGCACCCATTCCCCACTAAAGGAATGTGGGTTACTTATTTAACAATGGACTTATTCCAGGACTGGGGCACGGGAGGTATAAGATGAGCTTGTAACATCTTGTTACACCAAAAAGTATGAAGTGTTCAAATAAGCAGTGAGAGCAGAACACCAGTGCCAGCTTGAAGGAGCAACTGACAGCAAGTATGGGACTATTTGAGCCAAAAAATAATTAGGTAATGAGTTGTAAATGATTGAAGATAATAGGAGTTCATGAGCCAATATTAATAGTAAGTAAGTTTAACATGTGAAAGAAGTGTTCTTGCTTACAAAAGAAAGCAGAGGGCTAACTGGTAAATGTGGTGGGAGTGCGAGAGCTGGAAATGCATCATTTGCAACCAAAAGAAAGCATGTTAAAATGGCATCATCAGGCAGTAAGTTTGTTGTTGTTGTTGCTGTTGTTGTTGTTGCTGTTTTTTGAGACAGAGTCTATCTCTGTCACCCAGGCTGGAGTGTAGTAGCATGAGTTCGACTCACTGCAACCTCTGCCTCCCAGGTTCAAGCGATTCTCCTGTCTCAGCATCCTGAGTAGCTGGGATTACATGGCACCCACTACCATGCCTGGCTAATTTTTGTATTTTTAGTACAGACAGGGTTTCACCATGTTGGCCAGGCTGATCTTGAACTCCTGACCTCAACTGATCCACCCACTTCAGCCTCCCAAAGTGCTGGGATTACAGGTGTGAGCCACCACACCCGGGCTAGGGAGTAAGTTTTTCAAATCTAGAAGGAAATTCTGAGGAAAAGCAAGATATTTGCATGGTCTTAAAGTATCCTCACATACTGCTTTATTAGATACAAAGGAGTGGGGAACAGAAATTGGGCAACAGCCTGACCACGTGATTCTCATGAGGGAAAGTGGAATAATGTGTGCTTCCAGCTGTGATACCCTGAGGATGGATCAGCAGTTTGCAGTATTCTGGCCAATAATGCATGCCTCTCATCTAATTGTAAGGGGTTATCAAAAACAACATGGGGAAATTTCTGTTTGAAAAAAGAAAAAAGAAGTATATCGAGAAGAACTCTATTCTTCAAAAATACCAATGACAAAAACTAAATCCTAGAATCTACTTGGAGGAAGGGGTAGGCTATGAAGGACATAAGATCAAATGACATAACTGGAATATGGCTAGTACATTAGATAAACATACGACATTGATGTAAGTTTAGGAAGTTGATAGCAGGATGGTGATTTTTTTTAAGAATATTCCTACTATTAAGAAATACATACTGAAATGGTGGTAAAAAGGCACAATGTATGTAATTAACCCTCAAATAGTAGGGGGTTGGGGGAATAAAGACACACACACAGACACACACACACACACACACAGAAAGCGAGAGAGGGCATGCCCAATGATAATGAAATGCTAACAACTGATAAATCTGAGTAAATGGGATACACGTATTATTTTTATTTTTTCCAACTTTTAGAGTTTGAACTTATTTTCAAGTAAAAACTTTCTAAAAACGCATAATATACCAACGAACAGACATTCCTGAGATAAAAATAGGAAAAAGAAACCCATCTGACAATGACTGTTTTACAATAAAGATCCTGAAAAGATCACCCCCACTCCAGCTCACCAGGGAGCAGCCCCAAACTAGACTGACAGCCCTGTGGGGGCACACTGATTTGCCCCAACATCTCCAGCCTTCACTACAGTGATGTTCGCACACAGTAAACACTCAAATGTTAAATGCAAACAAATGAGCAAATTATGACTCAAGACTACAGAGAGAACTACAGAAGAATTCAACAGCAGAGAAAGATGATCATTCTTCAAATGGTTCAAAGGACAAACCTTTCGATCCATGAAAAACTCTATGGTAACTGTTTCTGTACTTACTTTGTGTTAGGCATTGTGCTGGGCACTTTATAGATACAACTTCATTAAATCCAACATCCCTGTGAGGTAAGTACCGTTAACCTTCTATACACTGACTTAGGGAAGTTCAACAGGTAGCCAAAGATCATCAATTTAGTAACTGAAAAACTGCAGTTTGACTCCACAGCATAAGCTTTGAACCACCACACTATAGTGCCTTCATAGAGCAGAATAAAAAGATTAAGTATCCAATAGTATTCCCAGAATTTATGTAATTCTGTCACTCTCAAAAGAGAATAGCAGATTACAAAGAGCAAATCGAAAAGAAGCACACCAAAGGGGAGACAGAACAAGCTGAGAAAGACACCCAGAATTCTCTACCAGTTCTCAAGACAATGAAAACCATAATAAAGAAGATTAAGAGCAAGAGACAAAAATTATCCAGTAGTTACTAGATATTATTAGAGAGTGTAAAGAAGGTAATTTTTTAAGTGAATATATTTTTTTAAAAAGGTGCTGGGGCGGGGGGTGGGGGCGGGGATGGGGATTCACACATCTCCCAAAGCTTTCAGGAAGAAAAAAAGGATTATGATTAAATTTTTTCAAGTTAAGATTTTTCTCGTGACAGCATAAACTGAAAAAACTGAAGAAAATGTTTTCAGAGTATAAAAAAGAAAAATTTGTAATATGAAACATTATACTGTGCCAAGTTCTTATAGCCTAAAAGGAACAGTCTCTTTCTGACATGTAGGGTTTCAAAAAATTTATAATTATTTTTAAAGGATCACAACCAAGACTCCAAAAGATTGAGGGTAAAGTTGGAATTAACAGAGGAAATATATTTTTGCAAGAAAATTGTGACAAGGTTTACAATCTAGGTTAATCGAATCAGAGAAAAGGGGAATAAAAACTTCATTTTCAGTGGGGAATGGGAGAAAATTTATATCTTTAATATTTATAATCATTTACATTCACAAAATGAGATTCTGAATTATAAATCATTGCAGGAAGTAAAAGAAGAGAAAAATAGAAAGAAATTATAAGAAAAATTTTGCCTCAAAACAGCCAAGCATTTCAATTGCAACCATCAATCCAAACAGTGACCTCTATTAAGCTTTCAAAAGATACATTTTTATAACACAAAAGAATCCAAAATAAGATGTGAAAAGATAACCATTCAACTGTTAAACTAACACCCTACGTGGCCATAGTGTCAGGCAAAGCAAAATACCTGCCCTTCCTGATCCCTCAACAAAAAACACGTTACATAGAATAAAGAACAATTTTATACTGGTAAAAAGCACAATATATTAACACTGTTGCTAAATAACAGCCACAAGTTATTTGTTTAAAAATACGATAAATTGATAGGAACAATTAATAGTGGTCAGTTGTAACTTGTTGAATCAACAAGTCAAAAAATAAGGTAAAAGGACTTCATCTAACTAAATGAAATTAATAAACACAAATGCTACACCTTTAAAAAGTCAATACTTCAAGTATCAAAACATTTATTTTAAAAAACCTACCTTAGTTAAATTCTCTGATTAAATGAAATGAAAGCATAAATTAACATACTTCAGCACAACTTAAAAAAACATAGTTATTAGCTAAGGTATATACATACATAAAGTTACAAATACAATAAACTTGGCTTCAGCCAAAGCTATAGCCTAAGGTAAACTTATAGTCTTAAATGTCCTTTTTCCTTAGGAAAGAAAATGAATTACAAATTCAACTTCGTATTAAAGTAAAAAGGCAAGTAGAGGAACTGAGTGAAGATAAGAGTGTAAATATACAAATCAGTCGAACAGCAGAGTTTTTCCTTTCCAATGATAAGTCATTCAGCAAGAGAAGGAATCTGAACTACCTGAGGAAGCAGACCAGAGTTCATCACAATCCTTCAGCCCTCAGGCCCCACTTCCCAGGTAGCCACAGCTGAGCACAGTTACCCAGCAGCTCTTTTTCCCCCAAGGAGAGAAAGCCCCTCCCCTCAACCCCCACCGCTCAGGCAGATGTCTAGTAGAACTTGCTGAAGACCACAGCAGAACCTGGTAATACTGCTTGCAGTTCTAGGTGCCAAACCTCACTGGCGAGGACAGGGTGCAGATACAGGATCTCTCTGCGTCTGCTCCCACCTCTTCCCCACGCCAGGGACCAGGGGTTCTGGCCACATCACCCTCCTTTCCCAGGCCCTCCACCTCCTCCCTAGAGAAAGCAGTTCCGAGAAGGGCAATGACAATGCTGTGCCTTCCACTCCCGCACACGGGCCATCACGCCCTCTCCAGCTCCAGGGAAAACCCGCTCCAGGCCCATGCAGCACCTGAGGGTCATCTCCATCCCTCAACCTCGCGACACCAGCAGTCCAGGAAGACTAAGCTTAAAAGCTAAACCGCACCTTGGATTCCAAGGGCTATCTCCACTACCCCACTGCCCCCAACCCGGCTCTGAACACCTCACCCTGAAGGGGCAGAAGCCAAGTGAGGTAGGAAGTTAGTTAATGAGTTCATCGGCATTTTTTATAATAGCTCAAAATTTTAAAGGACCCAAATGTTCACCAACAGGTGATTCAATACACACATTGTGGTATCTCCAGCACTCAGTAATACAAAAGAATCACTACTGATCTGTGCAGCAATAGGGATGAATTTCAAAATAATTACACCGAGTTAAAGAAGCCAGACCAAAAACGAGTATATACTATATGAAGCTTTTATTAAAAATTCTAGGAAGTGAATACTAATCTATAGTGAAAAAGCAGACTAGGAAGACAGAGGGTTTGGGTTTGAACAGCCACAAAGCAAGCCAAGAGGCACCAGGAAACTTTGACGGTGATGACTATGTTCATTATCTTGAAGAGTGTACAGTTTACTGTATGTCAGTTATATGTCAATAAAGCTGCTTTTAAAAAGGTGATGGTAATATATAGATTTGAATAGATATCCGATTTGTCTGTTCTCCATATAAAACATACAGAGGATTTAAAAAAGTAAATAAACAACTTACTTTGCATTTCCAGCCATTGGTTGGTACAGATTTCATAATTCGTTGAGGACAAAAAGTATGATACCCTTTGTCACACGTGTCACACACTAGCATCTTGCTATCTTCTCCCGATTGTCTAAAAAGTAAGATAGCATTAATGATGGCTTATCTTTAAACTTATGTTTTGCAACATAAGTAATCATGAAAATCATCAGTCCTGGGAACTGCACAGTTCATAAATACCTCAATATCTGTTTTGTCTCTGCAGATAGTAACAGAGGTAACCCTGCTATAAGGATTGCCTCCTAAATGGTGATCTTTACTCAATGCTCACCTACGGTTAACTTGCTCTAGCCATTTTAGGATTCCTGCAAAGGAGGAAGGGTTGAGGCAAGATGAATAGCCTCTGATCTTTACTTTTAAAATATAATTTTTGAGAGGAAGGCGTTATAACTGCTAGGTGCTACTGTGTGGAAAGAACAAATCTTGGCACAGCAAATTGAAAAGACTGTCATATAACGTAAAGAGGATCAAATTTGGCATCAGATCTCTATTTGTATTCAGGCTGCTGTTTTCTAGCTGTGTCACTAAACAACTTATACTAAAGCTCTCTGAGTTTCTGGTATAAAACGGGAATAATAAACATTACTGTGATAATTAAATGTAATGCAGTTTCAAGTGCTTAGGATGTCTATTAAGCAATTAAACGCTGAATAATTATTTCAAAAGATGAACCTTGTCATAATTATTAAGAATTATAATTGAAAACCTAAATCCTTTCTTTAAACACTCTTCTGCCCCCAAAGATTGGGCCCCTGTCCTACAGCGTTATCTCTGTTGAGATTTTTGACTATAATCACTTTCAGATACTATGATTTTAAATTCAAGAGGAGGGGAAGAGAAAAAATGGGGAAAGCAAGAAGAGCTGAGAGAGGAATCTCTGAATGAAATCTGTGGGATAAACAGAAGTCAACAGGAAGATGGGTCAGTTGGCCTCCAATTATTATTCAGTTCAACCTCTCCATAAAAAGTCACATGTTTTATCTCTTCAGCTGCATGGAAAGATCTTGGAGGACAAGTACTCTTCCTTCAAGTTCTTTTAATCCTTCCCAAGAAACTGAGTGCAGATACAAGGTATCGAATAAATGTTTACTGAATATTTTATCTAATTTTTACCAAAATATTAAGGTACATATTCCTATTTATGTCACGTAACTCTAAGATATTGATGCTTATTTCTTATAAAACTAAATAATAAAAACAGGCTGATCATGGCAGTTGGGCATAATTCTTGCTGGTTTCAACAAAAATTCTCAGCCTGTAAATGAAGATGCTGGTAACATCCCCAAATTATCATGCTCATTAGAATCATGGGGGTGCAAGCGGAAATCACAGAAAAGACTGGAGAAATGACCAAGAGATGAAATACAATAGGAAAAGATAACCCCCTTACAAATTTTTAAATGCCACATATTTCATTTTCGAATTATGCTGACCAGGATCTACTCAAGGTGCCTTTTAGAGAGATGCAGATGTACATTAAAATAATAGTAGAAATTGTCCTTCCTGGAATGGAAATTCAAACACATGACTGACGTTTTGGCTCAACTCTAATTCTTCTACATCTGTAGTAACAGGTTTAAATCCTATCACATCCCCTCCCCGTTGCCCCTGAAGACAAGCTAGTTTATTCTTCTCATGCTTGTTTTAAATTGTTAATATCACTTATTTTTTAAACTGTTGGTAAATTTAAATTAGCTCTTTAGACTACCAGAGCAATTTAAATGATTAAAATCAGTTTTGTTTAGACTTCTTTCAAAATAATATAAACGTTAATATCCAGTAATTTTCTTAAGTATGATGAAGTCACTCTGAATGAATACAGCCAAAATATGAACAACCTCTATTATATTACACAAACCTTTAGCGCCTAGTAATAGGGTCCCTCTTAAACCCAATACACAGCTTTGAATTGAAATGAAAACTTACTTGCAGTTCTGGCACACTTTGCACTCAGGACATTGCCAACCTGCACGTTTTAATGGAGTAACCCCTATATCCAGGCACATTCCATGATAGTGCTGACCACAAGTAATACAAAAGAACTGATCTAAGAGGTCTCCCGTGCTGTCGCACACTGCACAGTTTGCATCTTCCTTCGCTATAATTAACAGTAAAACAATGAAATTGTTGTATAAGAATTTAATTTTTTTCTGACTATACAGTAAAATCATTTGAAAGGATTTGCATCATGAACCTTTCAGACATTTGAAGTTATTCACCTTGAATTGTCATCTAATCAGAAAGAGGCATCAATAAAAACACTGTAGGGTATTTAATCTAAATGTAACCACATTAAATTTAATCGTATAGTTTTGCAATTATTTGTGGCTATATCTACTTGAGACCATAAGCAGGTCTTCTTTAATTTTCTATTCCTAATGCCAATGATAATGCTGGACACCTAATTAATGCTCAATATATGCTCACTGGAAAGAACCAAACAAGGAAAATACCAACTAAGAAATGCTTTGCAGTGTAACATAAACATTTTCTTTGAATGTTAAATATATTTTGAAATTACAAAATCAGACAAGAGACAAAATTAAGAAACGTTAATATCAATTAGACTAAGATGCTTCTTAAGCAGAAACAGACTATTCAAATCATATAAGGGCTTTTTTTTAATTACTGGAAAATGTCTTATGTGGAAGAACATTAAAGACAGAAGCTACATATTCATACACAAACACATTACTTAATATACTAATTATATATTCTTCTATATTAATTTCTAGTTGTAAAAGCATTAAAATCCACATCATTATGGGCATCATCCATCCCTAAATGTGGATTAAAAGAAAATGTACTAACAGTTCTTTTACCATAGAAAACAGAAAATATAAGGATAAACTGCCCTGCGAAATATACAGTTAAACTTATGCATATTGCAAAATAAGAAGGAAAATAATGTATTCTAAAATCATACCAATCTTAGATAATGTATAAAAAATATGCCTGTATATAACAAGTATCACAAAGTATATGAATCTTTTCATTTTTCGAAGGTTTGATCATTCCTATCTACTATTCTGACTCATATGTTCTTTCTTTTCCAGTCAAGCTTATCATACCAACCTTTGATAATATATATAAATATGCCTGTATTTAACAAGTATCACAAAGTATATGAACCATTTTTTTTTCCTTTTTTTTTTTGAGACAGTTTCACTCTGTCACCAAGGCTAGAGAGCAATGGCGCGATCTAGGCTTACTGTAACCTCCGCCTCCCAGGTTCAAGGGATTCTCACGCCTCAGCCTCCCCAGTAGCTGGGATTACAGGCGTGTGCCACCATGCCCACCTAATTTTTATATTTTTAGTAGAGACGGTGTTTCGCCACATAGCCCAGGCTGGTCTCAAACTCCTGAGCTCAAGCAATCCTCCTGCCTCACCCTCCCAAAGTGCTGGGATTACAGGTGTGAGCTACCGCACTCAGACTTTTTTCCATTTTTTGAAAGTTTGGTCAATCCTATCAATTTCTCTCTGGCTCATACATTCTTTCTTTTCCAGTCAAGCATCTTGAAACAGAGTAAAAATATATTTCTTTTATTTGTACCGGAGTCTGCAAACTTTTCCTGAAAAGGGCCAGACAGTAAATATTTTAGGCTTTGTGAGCCATAGCAGTCTCTGACAAAAAGTCAGACCTTTTGTTTTTATTTACACTCTTTTAAAAATGTGAAAATAATTCCTCGCTTGAGGGCAGTACAAAAACAGGCTTCAAAATGTGGACGCTGGCTGGACCTCTGACATACTTCACGAAGGCTGGCTTAGCACCTAATACTCATCTGAAGCTACATTAGTGAGGCTGCCAATGCCCATAGGAAACCCGATTTAGTCTTTGGCTTTTTTGCACTTTGCAGCATTTGCATTGCTAGCCACTCCCACATTAAAACGCCCCTTTCCTTAGTTTCTATCATGGGAACTCTCTCCTAATTTCTCCTTAGTTTTCCCCCACTTTCATCTCATCCTCCTTTGTTGGCTTTTGTACCTATACAATCTTTCTAAATGCTGGAGTTTCTTAGGATTTCATCCTTTTCCTTCTTTCCTAATCCCCCATAGTTTCCCTTTGTGATCACATCAACTCTCATGCCATAAAATGCCACCATGATTCCTAAATCTGTATTATTGGCCCTAGAATTCTTTCATAAACCCCAAACTTTTATTCTTCAAGTCTTACTGGATCTCAATAGCCAGGTGTTCTAAACACTCAATCTCAACTGCTCTAAAGTGAAACTTTTTTAAAAACCCGAAACATCATCCATTTTTCTCAAGAATAGATAAAGGCAGAAACCTTAGTATCATTGTTGACTCTGAACTCAGCCCTGACCCAACACATCCAGCCAGATCCCAATTCTTATGTATTAAACTTCCTACACATCATTCTTCCTTATATGTTTATAGTTTAGTCTATCATATTAGGTTAGTGCAAAAGTAACTGCAGTTTTTGGCATTACTTTTAATGGCGAAGACTGCAATTACCTTTGCACCTACCTAATACTCTGTCTCGCTAACTGCAGTATCTTCTGCATCAAATCATCTCTACTTACGGTTCTGACATCCTCTCTAAATCATTTTCTACACATCCAGAACAATCTTTCAACAATGTAAATCTAATTGTTAACCTCTTTATAAATTAAAACTCCACCAATACCTCATTTTTCACCTAAAAGAAAATCAGAATTTTCAAGTATGAGGCAAAAAGGTCCTTATCTCCCTTTCCAACTGAATCTCAGAACCACTCACTATTTTGTGGTCATGGTGGGTTGTCTGCCATGCACCTCACATAGCATGCTATTCATGTCTGTGTGCTTTTACACATTCTGTTCCCTCTGCTTGAAATTTTGTTTTTCTGCTGTGCTCTCAGCCTTCAAAACTCTGCTCATGGCTGGGAACAGAGGCTCACGCCTGTAATCCCAGCACTCTGGGAGGCCAAAGCAGATGGATAACTTGAGGTCAGGAGTTTGAGACCAGCCGGGCCAACATGGTGAAACCCCATCTATACTAAAAATACAAAATTAGCAGGGTGTGGTGGCACATGCCTGTCCCAGCTACTCAGGAGGCTGAGGCAGGAGAATCGCTTGAACCCAGGAGATGGAGGCTGCAGTGACTAGAGTTTGTGCCATGGCACTACAGCCTGGGGGACAGAGTGAGACCCTGTCTCAAAAAAAAAACTCTGCACATTATTTCCTGAATACCTATTACCACACCCAAATACCCATTTAGTAGTTGAATATTACTTTTACCCATATGCTTACAAGAAACTTCTGTTACATAATCATTTATTTACAGCACAACTCTGTGAATCCTTGAAGGACAGGGGCCTTAACTTTTTTAAATTTTTATCCCCAACTGCCTAACATGAATCAAGTCTTATTGAACATATTTTAAGTGAAGGACTTACTGCTAAAATGACTTTTAAATGGCTCTTTAAGTGATAGGCATTTAAAATAAATCATTAATCTAACAATGGAAGCATCATAAATTGGTTCATTTTTGATAGAAAAGACATAACTGGGATCTTATGTTTCTTAATATTAAGAGAGTACTAGTATTTATCTTTCAAAATATGTACATTGAAAAATTGATCTCTTTTTGCTCACCGTAAAACTTTTAAAAATTGGGGGAATACTCAACTAATTATCAGAAACTAATTATCAGATAATCAATTCATTTTTCTATTATACTCTCCTAGGAACACTAAAATGCTTCTGTGAAACTTTCTAGAGTTTGCTCCCCTGACACTTCAGGTTGCCATGGTAGCTACTAGCGACTTGTGGTTTCTGAACAAGTGAAATGTAATTAGTTCAAATCGAGGTATGCAGTAAGCATAAAATGCACACTGGATTCCAAAATCTTAATGGGGAAAAAGTATCTCAAAATTTGAAATATTACTATTTTGGATTACTGAATTAAATAAAATTTACTACAGTTGTTCCCAAATGTTTCCTTTTCCTCAAATTTTTAACATACCCACTAGAAAAATTACTTATGTTGCTCACATTATATTTATACTGCGCAGCACTGTTATATACAACAAAGTTCACTCTGCAACAAGACAACTGTCATTGTCACAAAAATCACTTTTTAGACTATGATGATCTCCACCAATTCCTTACTGACAACCTTGCTGTCTTATCTGATTACTATGGATCATTGGTAATAAATTAGTCAAAGAAAAACATCCATGTAATACATCTGGTGCAAAAGCACTTAATATGCCTTATGTGAAAAACAATATTATTTTTAAAAGCACTACACAAAGAAATGAGGTTGGTTCCAACCCTCCCAGTCAGGGAGAAGATGTGTGGGGATACTGAAACAACCTTATGGAGGTCATGTATAAGAAGATTATCGATACTACTAGATAGGTTTGGTGTCATCACAGAAATTAAATATGAATATTTAGACACACATGTCTGTAAGCCAGAGACATTAAGTTTAAAGCAATAATCAACTAAGAAATTTTTCTTTAAACAGTTGAAAAAGCAAAAAGACAGGCTATAACTAAAGATAATTTAAGAGGGGAGAGGAGTAAAATCCAGGTCTATTTGGCTTCTAAGATCAGGCTCTTGACTACTAATCAAATTGACTCCTCAGTAAACTTTACTAGTGATCAATGAAAGTGATGAGTATTTGAGTATACACAAAAGTAGACATGAAATGCCAACAGTGGCATACAATGAAGCTAAATGGAGTAAAGGGAGCAAGGTTCTTATGGCAGGAGAAAAGTGAGAGGAAACAAAATGATCATCTTTAGAGAAGGTCATTTCCTAAGAGACAGCTGTAAAAAGAGAAGAGATAAATAAAAAAGACAAAAACATTGAGCTTAAATTAGAACAGAGCTTATCACAGATCCTTAAACTTGATGAAACTATTGCTTAAGAAAGCCCAGACAACACATAAGAATAAAAGCATTGGTGAGCAGCAAGAAAAGTCAAAATAGCTGTCATATAGTGTAAATTGAAGAAGGACGAAATCAGCATTGCTTTCTAATTTCCATCACACCCTACCATCTGCCAATTTTCATTACTGGCAGGACACTGGGCTGAGTGATTTGTCTATAAAAGAGAATCTCTGGAAAGAAAAAATAAATCATGGATGTCATCCAAAAAGGCTAGACCATATCATTGGCAGGTAGATAAGAAAGGTCAGAAGACTGACAGAATTTAGGGTAAAAGAAAAGCAGCAGGACTTAATGCCAAGAAATACAAAGATAACCAAAGAAAAGAGGCTGGAGTTAAAGCTTAAGTGAAGTAAAAGGAATTAAAGCTAAATGATGAGTAAATACATTGAAGAACAGGGGGTGAATTAAGATATGTAGCATTTCCATGTTTAAACCTTGCAAAAACTTCTCATTGCAGGCTGAACAGAACCCAAACTCCTTCCCTTGCTTACAAGCCTACATGATCTAGCCTTTGTTCACCTTGACGATGTCTCTACTACCCCCACCTAGTAGGCTACTATGCTCCAAGTAAAATGACATGCTGTCTGTTCATGAATCATGCCAAGTCCACTCCTCAAGTTCTGTGTAGTGGTCTGTTCCCTCTCCCTGGAATGTTCTTTCCTCTTATCTTGCATGATTGGCTTCTTACCATTCACTTTTCCTATTCAGGAAGTATATCTGGTTGTATCTCCTAGATGGATTTTTAGTGTAAAATTTCCAGTCAAGGTTAATGTATCCTTGTATCATCATGAAAACAATGTTGCAACAATGACCAGCCATTTACCTATGACAGAACACCCTAAAAGTGTTTCCTGATGAAAATCTTGGCCTTCTTCGCAGATACTCTCTTTAGTGGATTTCTTTATAATGAGATGCATGATTTTGTTAAATTTCTCAACTTTTATAAAAAGATGTCAACCTTACTCCTAACTCAGTCAACTATCACAGCTACTGCTCTGCCCTTTAGGAAGCAACAGAAAATACATATACTCAATATGTATTATCATTCTCATAACTTAAGCCTTAGATAGGAGGTAAAATAACTACCCTTTTTAAAGCAATTAATATATACAAGGCCCAATGTTATGTGAATTCCATTCATTGTTTTCATTTAACCCTCATAATAACACTATGATTTCAGACAGTATCATTTTAAAAGCATAAAAAGTAACTTCTGCCATGACACACAATTAGGATAGGAAGAAATATTTATAAAAGATGTTAAAAAGGTGACAAAACATCCTATCTGCAATATTCTTTAAATTATATCCTTGGAACTTAATCCAAGATTATGATCGTCTTAACAGATGGGTCAGAACGCTGTGTAGTTAGAATGCACTGTTTAAGATCCCCAAGGAGGCCGGGCACGATGGCTCACACCTCTGTATCCCAGCAGTTTGGGAGGCTGAGACGGGCAGATCATGAGGTCAGGAGTCCGAGACAAATCTAGCCAACATAGCGAAACCCCGTCTCTACTAAAAATACAAAAAATTAGCCGGGTGTTATGGTGTGCGCCTGTAATCCCACCTACTTGGGAGGCTGAGGCAGGAGAAATCGCCTGAACCCGGAAAGTGGAGTTTGCAGTGAGCCAAGGCCATGCCACTGCATTCCAGCCAGGGTGACAGAGCGAGACTCCGTCTCAAAAAAAAAAAACAAAAAAAAAACAAAGGAATCTAATTTAGTCATTTAGGCCTTGATTTTATACCACTGACTTAGTTTGAAGGCTGCTATAAGAAACAGCCCTATGAAACTGGTATTTTTCTACTGCAAGTTGGCTATTTTAAGACAATTTTTCATTGCATTCTATCAAGGGATGTCTTATTATTATACCATTATATCAAGTGATGTTATAAATAGTAAGAATCAGATTAAGGGCTCATATGTCCTTCTTTGTATTGACTGTTGAAAAGGTATGGGGCCAAATTTGTGGTTTGTCTGGAATTACATATTTTTGGGGGGTCTCTCTATTATCTTCATATTTATCCTATCTAAATTTTCCATTGCCAAATTTCCTTACTTATTTTTAGTTTTATCCTATTGCTCATGTATTTTTATGAGTCTCCATAAGTCTATTTTGGAAAAAGGCAGAGTACTCATAATTTTAGTATATCTTTTAGCTTTATGTTGCCATAAACCTTTCATTATATACATGATCAACAACAGCAAATTATCTCACCTCAGTATTTAGTTTATTATTTTACAAACTGATTTATGATTGCTAACATGTAACTGAAGGTATACACTATTAGAACACAGTTTTCAGTAGAAAGTAGCACTGCCATTGAGTAAAAAACTGTTCTAACATTAGAGCAACATTCTTATACAAGTTTGCATGTTGTTTACTGAGGTCTAAAGCATGACTACACAAAAGGCTGAATGAAATTCAGATTCTTACATACACATAAAATTGTTTTATTGAGATGACAAAGTATATTTATTATGCCACCCAGAATATAATCCACTCTGATAACTGCCAGTCTATGCACTTGCTGATGTAACTCAATACATAAATAGTAGCCACATCAGTCGCTGTGCATGAAAGTTCTTCTCTTCCAGATTGAAGAGTGTACAATCTAAAGCATTTTAAAACTTTAAATCCCTTATTAGCTTAAATATAATTTAAAATTTTAGTTTGCCTTACCTATAATTTGTCTGTACACTAGGTTACTAAGGGTGATATGATTACATATGTGGACACAAAATAATTTTAATGGAAAATGAAATTAGGGTACTCAACAAAGATAAAGGGTAATGATCATGTACACTAACCATATTTGAGATTAGTTTAAGCCTGGGGTAGCTATACTTATGTTTCACAGACCTGGAGAAGATAGGAAAAAAAGCTTTTATCAACATTGCTAAGGAACAGGTAAAAGCTAACATTAGGTAACTAAGAGGTGACATAAAAAAGACTGAATAAAATATCATGGAGGTTTCATAATAAGATTGGAAATTCAATAGACTAGGAGAAAAAAGATCCCAAAATATACATGCTCATTGGGAAAACACATAGTAAGAAAAAGGAGAGATCTCTATTTAATGATACAATAGTAGAGTTATAATTTCCTGTATAATGTAAATTTCAAGCATTTAAACATTTTCATTGAATTATAAAATACTATTTGGAAAAGAAAGAAAAACAGCACAACTGCAGATTACAGATGACTAAGATAGATGAATCATGAAAATGTGCCAGCAGAGATTTCTATCACACCTATCAGGGATACACAATTTCCAAGAATTTCAGAAGTATTTTTTGTTCCTATTAACGTAAATCCTGAAATAACACCTGAGTGAACTGTCTTCTAATTCTTCAACTGGATGGCTTTTTAGTGTAAAAGATGTTGAATACTGATTGGCTTTTTAACAATTTTATAGTATATGTCAGAAATACTGCACAGTCCCTATTTACATCTTTCTACAGTGGTTTTTAAAATGTTTTAAGAATAAAAAACATGCAAACTTTATTTGATTTTTCTGAGGAAATAACTTTTTGGATTTAATTTCAATGAAACCGTTGATAACATTTCCCTCCCCAACAATCTCTGGCAACGATCCCTCAGATTTTAAAGATTATGTATTATTACCTTTTAATACAAGTAGAATAACACTCAGGGAATTTACAACATTTGTTATTTTCAGTAAATACATTGGTTGAAGTTTGAAAGTCTATCCGTAGTGAACTTACATCTTTCAGGAGCTTGGTCAATGTGTTCTGGACAAAGCAGGAAGATGTGACTGAAATCCTGAAAGGAGCCGGCTCCCGCAGCACAAGGATAATGATACATCTGGGTACATTTCTCTTCACAGCATTTGATAGTGGCCCCAAAGCGCTTACAAAATGCACATCGCTGAAAGGGGTAAAGGAGAGAAATCTCTTTATAAAACCTTGAAAAGGAATATTCAAATATAAGCTGGGAAGGTATAAAAAGCTCTCTGTGCATCACAAGTAAACAAATTGAACCTGCAAAATATTAAACAAAAGATTCGTTAAAAATAATAAAATCTACATTACTCAATTTAGTGCCTTGTGTGCTACGAACTCACCCTTCCATTCAAATTAGAAAGTTAGAATTTCATTCCTTATATTTTCAAAAATAAATTGTGAAGCATTTTTGAAACAAAACCTAAAGATTTTTTTTTAAAAGCAAATAGTAATATGGTTAAAGGGGCAGGTTTCTATATTGAGGATTATTATAAAGTTTTTAAATCCCACCAAAACTAGTAATAGGAACATATATTATTTATGAGACATATTACTATTTTTTACCCTGCCTAAAAATAAATACAAAATAAACTCATCAATTATAAGTTAACAGGGACACAAATGGTTAAAGACTCACAAAAAAAAAACAACAAAACTACATACTTCAATGTAGCAATCAACTTCAAATTTCTTAACAAAAGATGGAAATGTGGGGGAAAAAATTAGTCATCTGGTATCTTTCCCATTTCAACCTGCCTCCATTATCTTGCAAGTGGTAAAATGCACAGAAATAAGCCCCAAAGAAGAGGGGCAGTCTAGGGCAAGTGAACACATAAGAAGTCAGAAGAAATTATGTAAAATGTTGCATTTACTTATTCAGTTTTCCCTTAGAATGATTCACAAACTCTTCCTCATTCTCCCAAGCCCATTTTGAGCATTATTTTCTTTGAAGAGAGTCTGATGGGCCCTGTACTATACAGTATTAAATCTCTCTGTGGGAAATGACTATCTAACATAAATTTTTGTTTACATCGTTACATGGTACCTACTTGCTTATGCCATTACATGATCAGTTTACCTTTTTCTCATCCTAATCCAAGATCCTTCAATTGAGGCAACATACTATCCTTGTATCCAAAGCACCAAAAATGCTGCTTCAAACAGGCCCTAATAGATAGGTGTTCCTATACATATACCAAAAAGACTTAACTTTTGGTGATCTTGTTTGTGAGTGTGGCTCATAAACAGCTTAGCTGAGATAACTGGAGCCTCACGTAGCAGAGACAGTTGGACCCTGCTAACATTACTGTGGATATCTTCACATGTTACTACACTGACTTTATATTCTGCTAATTAACCAGGGACTACAGTAGTTAAAATTATAATTGTTTTCAATGTTTTATGTGTAAATCTGTATCTCACATACTATCAAACTCTTCATCACTGTCATCAGTCTACTGCATTGAATCAACGTAACAAAGCTAAATGACTCCTGAGGGCTGAATCAGAAAGAAGAAAAGAAAGAGATACAAAACTTTGGCCGGCCCGGTGGCTCACACCTGTAATCCCGGCACTTTGGAAGGCCAAGGCGGGCGGATCACGAGGTCAGGAGATCGAGACCATCCTGGCTGACACAGTGAAACTCCATCTCTACTGAAAATACAAAAAATTAGCCGGACGTGGTGGCGGGCACCTGTAGTCCCAGCTACTCAGGAGGCTGAAGCAGGAGAAGCTTCTAAATAACTCATAAACACTAATTACTGTTGTGACACTTTAATTTTATATAATATTTATAAGTATACAGAATAACATTTCAGTGCTATTTTGGCACTCAAGGGTATTAATGCATTAGAAACACAGAAAAAAATAAATATTTGTCTTCATTGATAAAGTGTAATAACCAGCTTTTACAAAACAGGTAATTTTTTGTATTGTAACTCCCAAGGTATCTAAATATGTTTAGTGCATTAACAGAACCCAGAATTAACTGCAAATACAACACCTTGGTAGTCTAAATGTCCAAACAGAAAGGTCACATAAATGTCGAAAGAAAAAGTACAATCTGTTGAAAAATGTTTGTAACAACTCATTAACATAACTAATTTCTGCTAAATTGTTAAAATCTAAAATCGCTTATTTTGATACCATATGGCAAGTTTTGCAGAAGCCTTTTGCACTAAAAATAATCTTGGCAGATAAAATATAACGAGAGGTAAGTATATAATAACAGAAAATAATTTAAATTGACCAGCTTCTCAATGTCTTTCTCATTTTAGAAACACCAATATGTTCTCTTAATCATATCTGCAATGAAAAATATTATATTAGCTAAACTATTATGAAAAGTACTGGAATATATCTAACATACTAATTTACAATATCATATAAAGATATCAGTGAATAAAAGAAGGAAAATAAAACACTAAATTTAGGGGAACGCCTCAAACCCATATGTTACAATTAAATAGCTAATGAAGAGCACTCGGCATTAAAAGAAAATGTTTACTATATATACACAGTCTGGAATGTATCTTCCTACACCAAATAAAAAGGACTTGTAAAATCATAGACAATATCAAAGAATAGATTTCTACAGGGAACTTCTCAAATGTCAACACTCTTATATACTACACATAAAAGAAATCAAGCAAGTTAAGATATTAATAATATAATAAGTAATATATAATACATAAGTAACAATTACAAAGCAAATTAACATTTGGGGAGGAGGGATAAAGTAAACAGCTCTTGGCCGGGCATGGTGGCTCACGCTTTTAACACCAGCACTTTCGGAGGCTGAGGCAGGTGGATCATTTGAGCTCAGGAGTTCGAAACCAGCTTGGGCAACATGGTGAAACTCCATCTCTACAAAAAATACAATAATTAGGTAGGCATGGTGGCATGCACCTATAGTCCCAGCTACTCATGAGCCTGGGGTGGGAAAATTGCTTGAGCCCAGGAGGTTGAGGCTGCAGTGAGCTGTGATCACGCTACTGCACTCTAGCCTGGGCAACAAAAGTGAGAACCTGTCTATAAAAATTAAAAAAAAAAAAGCCCTTAAATGGTTTATCAACTAAATGGTTTATTTGAATCAATAATGAAAATTCCTAGACAGCATTTTTTCTTTTTACTTCTATTCATCATTAAAAAGACAGGGAGTAAGAAAAGGAAAAAAAGTAACATGTTATAATAATATTTTCCCATATTAATCCAAGAACACAATAACAACAACAAAAATTCAGTGAGAACTCATATTACCAATTTTAAGAATGAGTCTGGGTCAAATGGTATTTCTAGTTCTAGATCCCTGAGGAATCGCCACACTGACTTCCACAATGGTTGAACTAGTTTACAGTCCCACCAACAGTGTAAAAGTGTTCCTATTTCTCCACATCCTCTCCAGCACCTGTTGTTTCCTGACTTTTTAATGATTGCCATTCTAACTGGTGTGAGATGATATCTCATAGTGGTTTTGATTTGCATTTCTCTGATGGCCATTTGACCCAGCCATCCCATTACTGGGTATATACCCAAAGGACTATAAATCATGCTGCTATAAAGACACATGCACACGTATGTTTATTGCGGCATTATTCACAATAGCAAAGACTTGGAACCAACCCAAATGTCCAACAATGATAGACTGGATTAAGAAAATGTGGCACATATACACCATGGAATACTATGCAGCCATAAAAAATGATGAGTTCATGTCCTTTGTAGGGACATGGATGAAATTGGAAACCATCATTCTCAGTAAACTATCGCAAGAACAAAAAACCAAACACCGCATATTCTCACTCATAGGTGGGAATTGAACAATGAGATCACATGGACACAGGAAGGGGAATATCACACTCTGGGGACTGTTGTGGGGTGGGGGGAGGGGGGAGGGATAGCATTGGGAGATATACCACCAGCATGGCACATGTATACATATGTAACTAACCTGCACAATGTGCACATGTACCCTAAAACTTAAAGTATAATAAAAAATAAAAAAAATAAAAAAAAAAAAAAAAAAAAAAGAAGGAAAATAAAAAAAAATAAAAAAAAAAAAAAAAAAAAAAAAAAAAAGAATGAGTCTGAGGAATTTTGAAAACTTTTATTTAATAGATTGAAATAATCTGTCAAAATGTATCTATAAAACACAACAGAATGAACAAAATTTCTGAGATTAAAGTTGTATCATAAAAAATACCAAGAAGTTAAATATTCCACAGTTCATTTAATTAATTATCCAGTATTTATTCTGTACCAACTATAGCAATGGTTTTAAGCTACGTGCTCTAATAAATAAGTATTGTAAGGCTCCCCATGCTCCAAATTTGTTTTTAATCTTCACCAATCTGTTTCCAGTGTTAGGCAACTAGGATTCTCCCAGGATGCAGTAATAAAGAACAAAGATGGAAAGCAAGAGAAAGAGGTAGAATGACATGAAAATCTGATCCAGAAGGTGCAACGTCTGTTTTACATGAGTACCAGAAAGGGAGAAAATAGGAGGGATGATAATCACCAAAATTCTAAAGGAAAAGTTATGTATATATCTAATAATAAAAGCTAACATTTAATTAAGCATAATCCTCATTCAACAGATGAGGGACCTAAAACCCAAAGAGTCATTATCACTGTTCCACTTATCTCTATATCCCTACAAAAATACTCACTCTTGATCTGTAACAATGCCTCCTTAAACTCCCTGAATGGCAGCTTCAGGTAAAAACTTCCCAGAAAGTTTGAAATAACAAGGATAAAAGGAAAATTCTTGGAGCCACATAAAAAAGGAAACAGATCATTACAAAAAAAGAAGAATCGGGCATCAGTTCTCATTACCAATACTGAATTAAAAAGAAACCCCCCAAAAATCATTATTTTCCTAGGTCTATAAAAAATTATTTAAAACCAAAATTTTAATGTCTGTTAAGCTAACATTCAAGTCCATGGATAACAAATGTAAATAGGTTAAATTCTCTAGTAAAAGGCAGCAATTTTCAAAATATGCAAAATATACTACTTAACACATACACATATTTTACATGTAACTATACTACAGACTTCATTTATGTATGTGTGTGTGTGTGTGTACACATATATAATATAAAATGAATGAAATACTTTGGATATTTGTCCCCACCAAAATTTCATGTTGAAATGTAATCCCCGATGTTGGAGGTGGGGCCTTATGGGAGGTGTTTGGGTCATGGGGGCAAATCCCTCATGGCTTGGTGCTGTCCTTGCGATAACGAGTGAGTTCTCACAAGATCTGGTTGTTCAAAAGTGTATGGCATCTCCACCCGTCTCCTTTGCTCCTGTTCTTGCTATGTGAGATGCCTGCTCCCCCTTCTCCTTCCACCATTATTTCAAACTTTTTTTAAAAATTTATTATTTATTATTTTTTTCTTTTCGAGACAGAGTTTCACTCTGTTGCCCAGGCTGGAGTGCAATGGCCCGATCTCGGCTCACTGCAACCTCCGCCCCCCAGGTTCAAGCGATTCTCCTGCCTCAGTCTCCTGAGTAGCTGGGATTACAGGCACCTGCTACCGCACCCGGCTAAATGATTTCAAACTTCTTGAAGCCCTCACCAGAAGCAGATGCCAGCACCACACTTCCTGTACTGTCTGCAGAATCATGAGCCAATTAAACCTCTTTTTGTTATCAATTACCCAGCGACAGGTATTTCTTTACAGCAACACAGGAGCGGCTATATATATATATATACTCATACATATGCACAATGCACAGTGACATACACAATTCAAAAACAGACTTGAGGGGAAAAAACACAAACGCTATCCAAAAAATGCAGGTACAGCAATAATTTCAAAGAAACAGAATTTAAACTAAAAAGCAGTGAACAAGTCAAAGATAATAATTCATAATAACATAAGTTTTATGTTACAGTGTAAATTCCAAAAGAAGCCATAGTCATTAAAGTTTATACACCTAATAAATATATGTCACATGTAGAAAGTAAAGCTGAGTAGAAATAACATGCACAGATTAGACTTTAACATAGCTCTCAAATCAGGATATTAAGTAGATATGAAATAAATAATAACAATGATCGGGTTTGATTCAAACAGACACATAAAATACACACAGATCTCTGAATTCCAAAAATAGAGAAAGCATTCTATTCAAATGTACATAGAATTTTCAAAAAAAAATTCACATGTATGGTCATAAAGAAATGTCCACATATTTTAAAAAGCAGGTATTTCCTAGGTTATATCCAGTAAAAGCAGATGTGTCCCTAGACCTAATACAATAAAAATTAGAAATTCACAATATAAGGAAAAACTTCCAAATCTATCCACTGGCAAAATTTAAAAGTCCTTTCTATATAACGGCAGAGTTTCAATCAAGAAGAAAAATCATGTATTATTTTTAAATGATTAAGAAACATCAAAAAAATCTCTGAGACGTGGCAAATGTGGTATTCAGAGGAAAAAAATATAGCTTCAAACATGCAAAACTGTAAGACTAAAGAATTACAATAAATAATGCCCGATTCAAAAATTAAGCCAATAAGAATCAACATATAATCCATGAGATTCGCAATCTAGGGAAGTAAACCCACCCTAATACTGTGTTTATTAAAATGCTGTTAATGAGATCCGAGGTTTAAACAACTGTTCACTTTAGAAAGTGAAATAAAGATGACTGAAATAAAACCTAATCTATGAAATTATTCTGTATATGAATTGACCTGAAGTAATGAACAGTTCAATGACTGACTCATGACTCTTGTTCTGGTCCAGGCTAATCATTCTAGTTGGCATACTATTAAACACACATTTCTGATTGAAACATCTGCTAAAAAATAACATCAAACGACATTACAAAATCAAAATGGAGACTGCTAAGAGTGGGATTTTTCTCCTGCCAGTATCTTTCCTTTCTGCCACATCCTCCTCCCTGCTGCCACAGCAATCTTTCTAAAGGAATACAAATATATTCTGAATCACACGCAAACCCCTCAATACAGAATGTGTGGTAGGCAGTATTCTAAAATGCCCGCATACCACCAACCCCACCAAATTTCCTACCCTAATACAGAGGCTGTAAATATGATGAAATATCATGGCAAGGATAATGCCATTAATATATTATATGGCAAAGGAATTCTGCAGATGTGATTAAAGCCACCAATCAACTGCCTTTCAATTAATCAAAAGGGAGATTTGTCTAATCTAATCAAATAACCTCTTTGAAAGTGGAGTTTTCTCCAGCTAGTAGCAAAAGGGAAATTCATAGCAAGGGAACATTTCAATACACTGTTTGAAATACAGTGTATCTTTGAAGATAAAATACAAATCTTTGAAGATAAAAAGAGCCAGGAGCAAAAACCAAAGAGTGGCCTCTAGGAACTGAGAGTGACCCAAGCCAATAGGCAGTAAGAAAATGGTGAGCTCAGCAGGGTGTGGTGGCTCATGCCTGTAATCCCAGCACTTTGGGAGGCCAAGGCAGGCGGATCACGAGGTCATGAGATCGAGACCATCCTGGCTAACATGGTAAAACCCCGTTTCTACTAAAAATACAAAAAAAAGAAAAAAGTTAGCCGGCGTGGTGGTGCACGCCTGTAATCCCGGCCACTTGGGAGGCTGAGGCACGAGAATCACTTGAACCCAGGAGGCAGAGGTTGCAGTGAGCTGAGACTGCACCACTGCACTCCAGCCTGTGCGACAGAGCAAGACTCTGTCTCAAAAAAAAAAAAAAAAAAAGAAAAAGAAAATGGCGAGCTCAGCCCTATTACTGCATAGAACTGAATTCCTCCCACACCTGAGTGCACCAGAAGAGGATTCACCCCTGGAGCCTCCACCCAGGTAACACCTTGATTTGAATCTTGTGAGACCTTAAACAGAGAGCACAGTTGAGCCTGCCCTGAGTTCTGACCTAAGTAAATGGGTGCTGTTTTAAGATATTAAGTTTATGTTAATTGCTTTATAATAATAGATAACAAATAGAGCAGCATTTCAAGGCCCTCCATGCTTTGGTCTCTGCCAAATCACTATTAGATTTTTAAGATTTTTTTTTTACACATTATACTTACATTACACAATGTCTTAACACTATGAAGTAAAAATGTAAATATTTTAAACTCTGGCTTGGAAATGAGGAGGCAGAATCTCAGAAATTTTCCTAAAATAAAATAGGAGAGGCAAGCTTTCTGAGTCCACAAACGTGCCCTCTACCTATTGGGTCAAAGAAAAGTAATTTCTCTATTTGTAACAACATACATAAATTATAAACCCTGAAGAAATAGGTCCCTAATAGCTATAATCTTTAACATAACCATAAATAAAAACATGAATAAATCTGACTACATAAAAATGTAAAAACTTCTATGTGGTGAGAACACACATTACAGAAAAAAAAAATCAAATGACAAAAAATAACCTCCAATTTGAATTACAAATATCTGGAATCCTGGATATATACAAATAAAGCATGTAAGTTATAAAAATGAGTATAATTTTAAAATAGACAAGGATACTTTATACAATTTCATAACTTAAGGAAGACATAAAGTTAGCCAATAAACTATGGGTAATATGCAAGAATCAGTAAGCATTATTATTTGCCAGCAGCTAAGCCAAGTACTTTATAAGAATTACTTTATTCCCATCTATGCCAGGCACAGTGGCTCACGCATGTAATCCCAACACTTTGGAAGGCAGAGGTGGGTGGATCACCTGAGGTCAGGAGTTTTAGACCACCCTGGCCAACATGGTGAGACCCCATTTCTATTAAAAATACAAAAATTAGCTGGGCCTGGTGGCAGGCGCCTGTAATCCCAGCTACTTGGAAGGCTGAGGCAGGAGAATCAGTTGAACCCAGGAGGTAGAGGTTGCAGTGAGCTGAGATCATGCCACTCCACTCTAGCCTGGGCAACAGAGTGAGACTCCATCTCAAAAACAAAAACAAAAACAAAAAAAGAAATTACTTTATTCCCATCTAACCACCACCACTTTAGGTAGATATCACTATTTTTCATTTCACAAATGAAGCAGAGAGGTTAAATTTCCTTGTTCAAGTCCATGGAGTCAGGAAATGAAAAAGGAACTGAACTCAAGGAGTTCATAATTATTTATATACAAGTAATAAAGACAAATTCATCGACTATGGAAATGTACTGAGTATTTTGTCTTGTTTACATAATGGCTTTTATTTAGGTTGTAAGAAAATAACATATAACCAGGCACGGTGGCTCGTGCATGTAATCCCAGCACTTTGGGAGGCCAAGGCAGGCGGATCACTTGAGACCAGGAGTTCGAGACCAACCTGGCCAACATGGCAAAACCCCATTTCTACCAAAAAAAAAAAAAAATACAAAAATTAGCCAGGCGTGGTGGTGCACACCTGTAATCCTAGCTACTCGAGAGGCTGAGGCAGGAGAATCGCTTGAACCCGGGAGGTGGAGGTTGCAGTGAGCCGAGATTGCACCACTGCATTCCAGCCTGGACAGAGCTGGACTTTGTCTCAAAAAAATAAAAAATAAAAAAGAAAGTAAGAAAAGAAAGTAACCACTTTGGGGTTAGAATCCATAAAATACTCTCAGTGTCAACCAAAAGAAATGTACTGCAATGTTCACAGAACACAATTCATAATGACCTCAAATTGAAAGTCCTCAAAATGCCCAACGGTAAAATAAATAAATTATAGTACTCTTAACAACAGAATACTATATATCAAGGAGAAAAATAAACGACTGGAAGGAACAATTTGGATTTATCTCACAAATATATACGTGAAAGATGACAGATAACAGTACTTAGTAGCTCAATTATACGAAGTACAAAGCCAATTACGCAAAGTACAAACATAGGCAAGACTCACCTATGTTGTTACTAGATGATAGTGCATGTCTCTGGGGAGTTAGGAATAGTAACCAACAGGAGGCTTGAATGGAATGTCTGGGGCGCTATTATTTGTTTCCTGATGTGATTTTGGTATATAGGTTCTAATATTTTGGGTATTCCTAGAAATGTGTACCTATTATTCACTTGCTCTATATATAGCAAAGTGAATTTTATATATAATTCTTCAACATATTTTTAGAAAAATTAAGTTTTTTTAGAAAATTAAGAGAATTTTAGATAAAAACTCAACTTTTAATGGAAAATATTTTCCTTTATCTTTCTCACATGAAATCCTATATCAAGGTTAGTATCCTACCTGGCATCTCTCCAATACTGGGTTAAGAGTTTTTCTTCTCAAGTAACCTGTATTATATTAAGATGATATTAACTGAAATAATCAGATAGATGAATGCACCATAAAGCTAATTCTAAGATATCTGTCCTTAGCCAAAAGCAGAAAAGGGATACACATAACTTCCACATAAAACATCCACCCCCATTTTTTTGGTTATTCTTAAAAGCTCATAATGTATACAATGATAAAATTTATTGTTTCAAATTAGGGTTTTTGAAATTGAAATATTAATTTAAACATGTTTGCTTAACACAACTTTAAAGTTAATAAGAAAACACTGCATATTACAGAAGAGTTAAATACTTCAAAAAGTGGGAAAAAATTTAAAAGCTTTCATTTGAGTAGGAGTAAACACAGACACACTAAGAATCTAGTTGGATACACTTAAATTTAAATCATGTCTTTTAAGAACATAAGAACAGATTATTTGCTTCCTCTTTAGTCCAAAACCTTGGTGTAATTTTAGTCCAAATTTGAAACTAACAGAAGAATATTCAGCTTCTTAAAAGTTTTATTTCAAGAACAGTAAAAGAACTTCTGGTCTTACAAACATTACACAGATAAAACGAGTTTCTCCAAACAGATGTATGTAAAAATCTAGTACATATACCCCCAAGTTGAGTCAATAAGGTGAACCAGATTCTGGTTGAATGGAATCCTTGAAATATAACTTTGGTGAACAAACTGTTTGTGTTTTCCACTTTTCTTAAAAAAGAAGTGATAAAGCAGATTTCCAGTACCTGCCAGCTGACAAAATGTTACTTACCAGGGAAAAACCACTACCAAAAATCAGAATCATAGAAGGGCTATCAGTAAAATTATTAATGCCACAAATTAACATGATGTTAACAGCTGAATTATGCATCAAAAGAGTATTTATATAATCACAGCAAATAACTCAAATCATTTACATCACTAGTAAACTCAAAAAAGATAGCAAAAAGCAACAACATTAAATTTCATTATTGATCTACTATCTTTAACTATTTAATACTAGTACACTTAGTTTTGATTACTTTGAAATTGAAACAAAAACAATAATCTTTTCTTCTTTTAATGACTTTTTCAGTTATAGGAAAGATGATATTAAAAGAAAGTATACAACTATAGCTTAGCTACAGGTATAAAATTGTTTTAAAGGTATGTAATTGTGCTATTGAATTAAAATGAAAACATAAATATCAACTCATGATTTTGAAAAAAAAAGTCTTTTTTATGTTTGGTTTTGGTAAAAGGAGAGACAAATAAGTCAGAAGAACAGAAAATACAGAAATAGTCAAACTTTCCCATATTCAATTAGTTTTTGACCAAGGGGCCAAGATAATTCAAGAGAGCAATAAATAATCTTTTAGAATGATTTTGGAACTGCCAAATAATTCATATGGAAAACAAAGAAACATGAATCTTATCTCGTATTCTCTTATCATGTGTAATTTAACCATAAATGGATTTTTTAAACCTACAAGTAACACTGCGGCAAGCAAAGATTTTTTAATAAAGCATAAAGAGCATAATTTTTTCAACTTCCAAAAAATTAACAAATAACAAATGTCATCAATATGAAACCCTCTGCTGTTCAATAAACATTGCTAAATAAATGAAAACAAGTCACACATTAGGCAAAAATATTTATAAAATGCATCTCCAATAACTGACTTGTGTGAATAATATATAAAAAAAATCTCACAACTCAAGAAGATGACAAGCAAATCAACTGGAAAAAAATGGTGGTAGAGACAAAATACTTTAACAGACATGTCACCAAAGATACACAAATGGCAAAAAAACACATAAAAAGAGCCTCAATCTAATTAATCATCAGAGAATGCAAAATCAAACCCACAATAAATTGTCACTAAATGCCAACCAGATGGCTAAAATTTAGAAACAGTGGCAATATCCAGTGCTGGCAACAATGTACAGCAAATGGAACTCTCAGATCTCTAGAAATGGAAAAGTATACAGACACTTTTTAAGAAACTGTGAAACTGTTTTCCAAAGTTAAGAATATTATTTCCAACAAGTCAGAAATTCCAGTCCTAGGTATTTACCTAAGAAACATGAAAAGATACAGCTACAACGAAGCATGTTACATAAATGCTCACAGCAGCTTTATATACTGGCCAAAAATTGAACGAAACTTAACTGTAAGCTAGTGAATGGACCAATCTCAAAACGATTATGCTAAGCAAAAAAAAAGGCAGACGGAAAAGATTCTATACTGTACGGTTCCATTCATATATTAGTCTAGAAAAGGCAAAACTATAGGAAAGCAACAGATCGGTGATTGCCAGGAGCTGGAGTGGGAGGTAGGCAGTAACTTCAAAAGGTCATGAGCGAATTTATGGGTAAAGGGTCTATTCTGTATCTTGACTATGATGGTAATTACATGACTGTTCATATTTACCAAATCACATTCAATACACACCTTAGAAAGGGTGAATTATAGTGTATGCAAAATATACCTTAACAAAACAATGACTCTCACACATAAATTTATTTATTTATTGGGTAACAGCATAGGGACCAATATCAGAATAACTTTCCTAAAATGTCTCAAATCTGAAGAAAATGTAAAAGCTAACTAATTGAAGTTACCTGTAAATAACCAAAAACTGGCTGGAATGGGAGGACATTTTACCCTTGGAAAAAAAGCGGAATATCGTTGGCTAAAATCTATATTTAAATGGAGTTTCAGCCTGGGCGCGATGGCTCCTGCCTGTAATCCCAGCACTCTGGAAGGCCGAGGAAGGTGGACCACCTAAGGCCAGGATTTTGAGAGCAGCCTAGCCAACATGGCAAAACCCCACCTCTACTAAAAATACAAAAATTAGCTGGGTGTGGTGGTGGGCACCTTATAGTCCCAGCTACTTGAGAGGCTGAGGCACGAGAATCGCTTGAACCTGGGAGGTGGAGGTGGCTGTGAGCCGAGATCGCACCATTGCACTCCAGCCTGGGCGACAGAGACCCTGTCTCAAAATAAAAGAAAAGAAAATTCTACAACTAATAAGTATAGTGATTTCAATGAAAATTTTAGTGGATGGGCTTAACAAGAGATTGGTAGAAAATTGGTCCATCTCCTTGAAAATACATGAATAGTGTATCTATTCTGAGGAACTAAAAGTAAAAACACTGGGAAGAAAACGAACAGACCCTCAGTAATCTACAAAATATCAAATATACTAACATTCATGTAATTAGAGTTACAGAGGAAGAGGAGAGAGAGATGAGACAGAAAAAGAATAAGAAATAAAAGTCAAGCTTTTCACAAATTTGGGGAAAAATATCAACTTACACTTTCAAGAAGCTCAGCAACCCCCGAGCACGATGAATACAAAGAAAACCACACCTAGGCACATCATAGTCAGACTGCTGAAAACCAAAGATAAAGAGAAAATCCTGAAAGCAGCCAGAGAATATCGAAACATTATTATATACATGGGAATAATGATACTACTGACACCACACCTGACTTCTCATTAGAAACCATGGAAGACAGGAAACAATGCAACATCTTTTAAATGCTTGAAGAAGAAGAACATAATCATCCCAGAACTCTATATTCAGGGAAAAAAAGGCAAAAATGAATGCAGACTTCCACTTCCAGACAAAATGCAGAAAATGTACTTTTCCCTGTTCTTTCCACTAAATACAGCTTTGAAAACCCTTGGCCGTGATACATAAGACAAACAAAGGAAGACAACAAAATGTAGAGAGATGGCAGACCAATTAGGGCTTCAGGTGCCAAGAAACACAAGAGGATGAATTCCCTAGGTTTCCTTTCTGACTCATATATACAAGAAAAGTTGCTAGAGAAGCAGACAACTCAGAAACGCCAACAGGCACACACATATGTAAAACTCCAAGAAAATTCTGCTGTCTCTTGTCAAAAAAGCAGGGAAGCGGCAGGCTACCAAGAAAAAAAAACTCACAGACAACAACCAACCAGTTTAAGCCAAAGGGTACAAATAAAACCCCAAGACATATACCTTTTGCAAAGACTTAAAAGGAGGACATAGTCAGCCATTCCCCACTCCTACCCACAGACAACATGATACCACAGCAGGCCAAGTGGGGACACAGGACACTCATACCCACTGAGCAGTAACGTGGCTTCCTCCCTCTAGAGTGTGGGTGGAAAAAAAGTGGGGAGCCTGAGTTCAACACCCACCCAATGATAAGGACATATCCCTATCCCTCCCTCTACAGAGATATGACAGGAGAGGCCTACTGGAGAATCCAAACTCAAAGCACTGCCCAGTGATAACTTAACCACCCCTCCATCCCAGTGTCAGTGGAGGCCAAGTGAAAAGCAGGAACCTTTTGAGCCAGGGTGGTATTCACAAAGGTATAATGCAAGTCCAGAGTTTTCATTCCGACTCAGCATTTACTAGGTGTACGTCTCCATCAATGAGTCAACAAAGGCCTACTATAAAACTGGAATCTTCACATACACCTGGGAGTAGTAACAAGGCTGGGCCCCACCTCCACCCCAAAAGCAAAGTTTCAGATAAATCCTACTAAAAGGGGGGATTTAAATAAAATGCAGAGCTTCAAAACACAACACTTAAATGCAAATGATTCAATCAAATATAACATGTCATACCATACTAAGAACCAGGAAAATGTGGACAAGAATTTGAAAATATAGTTGAAACGTGCAAACCATGAGAATTTATAGATGTCATAATTATCTATCAAAGATTTTAAACTATATATTATAAAACTGCTTCAACAAGCAATTACAGCTGGACACAGTGGCTCACGCCTGTAATCCCAGCACTTTGGGAGGCAGAGGTGGTTGGATCACTAGAGGTCAGGAGTTCGAGACCAGCTTGGCCAACATTGTGAAACCCCATCTGTACTAAAAATACAAAAATTAGCCAGGCATGGTGGTTCCCGCCGTGATTCCAGCTACTTGGGAGGCTGAGGCATGAGAATCACTTGAACCCAGGAAGCAGAGGTTGCAGTGAGCTGAGATCATTCTACTGCATTCCAGCCTAGGCAACAGAGCAAGAGTCCACCTCAAAAAAAAAAAAAAAAAAAAAAAAAAAGCAATTACAAACATAATTTTGAAACAAAGGAAACAATACAAAGTTTCACAAAGAAATCAAGAAAGAAACAAATACCAAGTTGAAAATTAAAAAATATGCTAGCAATAATAAAATACAAACTAAGCTGAACAACAAAATGGGAGAGATTACCCAACCTAGAGAAGAAAATGAACTGATTTAAAAAAAAAAAAAAAAACAGTGGCCAGGTGCGGTCGCTCAGGCCTGTAATCCTAGCACTTTGGGAGGCCGAGATGGGTGCATCACCTCAGGTGAGGAGTTCAAGACCAGCCTGGCCAACGTGGCAAAACCCTGTCTCTAATAAAAATACAAAAGTTAGCTGGGCATGGTGGCACACACCTATAATTCCAGCTACTCAGGAGGCTGAGGAAGGAGAATCACTTAGACCCAGGGGCAGAGGCTGCAGTGAGCTGAGATCGTACCACTTCACTCCAGCCTGGGCAAAAGAGCAAAATTCTGACAATAAATAAACAAATAAATATATATATATATATTTTTAAAAAGACATTAAAGACACTTGTGGGACTATAATAAATGATGCAACATTCCTGTCACTGGAATCTCAGAAAAGGAACATGATGCAGCTGAACAATTATTTGAAGACCCACAGATTCAAGAAATTGAATAAATCCTAAGAGGATACACACAAATAAATCAATGCTAATATATATCATAAACTTCTGAAAACTAATGACTAAACTTAAAAACCTTGAGATAAATAAGAGAAATGACACCTTATCCACAGATGAAAAACAACTCAAATGACAGCAGATTTCTCACCTGAAACGATGGAGGCCAGAACAAAGCAGCATAACATTTTTGCAAGTCCTAAAAGAACTGACAACAAAGAATTCTACATCCAGCAAAAACATCCATTAGTAATGAAAGGGAAATCAAGAAATTGTGAGATGAATGACAACTAAAAATTAGTCATGAGACAAAACTACACCAAAAGAATAGTGAGAAAAGTTATTGAACCAGAAAGGAGAATGATAAAAAGAAGGATTCTCAGAACATCCTGAAGGAAGAAACAACAAACAAATAGTAAAAATATGGGCAATAAAACAGGCTTTACTGTTCCTTGAGTTTCCAAAATAATGTTTAACAATTGAAGCAAAAATTGTTACATGATGCAAAAGCTATGGTGGGTAATACTGTTGATGCATTTCCAAAACTGAAGGCAGCTGGCACCAAGCTGTATTAGAAGTTGTCACATTCTCAACTGGCATTACAACTACAGTAAAAATAATGTAGAGTATCATTGAGCATATCACTGATGAAGCAGCAAAAATCTTTAATGTTTTAAGTCTTGATCCATGAATACACATCTTTTAATTATTTATGTGACAAAACGAGAAATAAAGCGTAAAATAATTGTTACACCATAGTTTTTCTTGAGGAAAGAATTTGTGATCATGTGATTTATAAACTGGAATAACTGCTTTTTTCATGGAACACTGTTTTTACATGTAAGAACAACTAAGAAACCACAATTATTAAAACTTGATTATCTGACATATTTCTTCAAAAATGAATAAAGTGAGCCTGTCACTTCAAGGAAAACAACTTAGAACATGAGTGGACAATAAGAAGATTTGAAAAACTTACAACCAACAATGTAAGCTTAACTAATTCCAATACTTAAAGACTTTTCTGATGAGATCAGTCGATTATAACAAATGTGAATTTTGTTACTTATTAAAAATACGTAGGACTAGGTAAGCTGGCTCACACTTGTAATCCCAGCACTTTGGGATCACTGGAGGTCAGGAGTTCAAGACCAGCCTAGCCAACATAGTGAAACCCCATTTCTACTAAAAATATGAAAATTAGCTGGGCCTGGTGGTGCATGCCTATAGTCTCAGCTACTCAGGAGGCTGAGGCATGAGCATCACCTGAACCCAGGAGACGGAAGTGAGGTGAGATTGCACCACTGCATTCCAGCCTGGGCAACAGAGTGAGATTCTGTCTCAAACAAACAAAACAAAACAAATAAAAACAACTGTATCAATAGTTGGAATATCTGGATCACTCAGTGAACCAATATTTTCCAAAGACCACTTAGTAATCTTATAAAATCATATATGGGTAAAAGATCCCCTGAAATTGCAAGGTAGTCTAATAAATTATATATATATATATATAATTTTTTTTTTTGTCTGAGATGGAGTCTCACTCTGTCACCCACGCTGGAGTGCAGTGGCACAATCTCGGCTCACTGCAACCTCCACCTCCTGGGTTCAAGTGATTCTCTGCCTCGGCCACCCCCGTAGGTGGGATTGCAGGTGACTGCTATGATGCCTGGCTAATTTTTGTATTTTTAGTAGAGATGGGGTTTCACAATCTTGGCCAGGCTGGTCTTGAGCTCCTGACCTTGTGATCCACCCGCTTCAGCCTCCCAAAGTGCTGGGATTACAGGCGTGAACAACTGCGCCCAGCCCATAAATTATAATTTTAAAGGGTAAAGATATAAAGTTCATTGATGGGATTGCAGTCTTCAGATTGCACCAAACCACTTGAAAAACTTGAGAAACTACCACTTCTCAAGCTTTGGTTTAGTATCAAACAGGAATATTCATTAGGGCTTGTGCTTTCATTCTTACAGTATCTTTTAATAAACAGAAGTTATTTCTCAAATGTAGTTGAATGCTCCAATATTTTCCTTTACATTCAGTGCTGTATCTCAAGAACTCTTTTACAAAAATATTATCCTATATTATCTTTTTAAGTATAAATAAAAATAATTATCTTTTTAAAAGCTTATGAGTTTAAGTGGAAATATGAAGGGCCAAAAGGAATTGGAAGACATTTTCCTACTATTTGTTCTTTCTCTTGATTTTCATGATTCATTATTCTTGTAGAAGTGACCTTACCACAGTATAAGGTTCACTTATAATCACAGTTCTGCCTTGTAATTTTAGGTGAATTTGTTACAAAATATTATGAAATCTATAGGAAAAGCCAACTTTCAAAGCTATTAAACATTTGACTTAACAGTTGAGGGCAATATTATTCAGAAAAATTTCAATCTCATTCCTCAGCGCAAAAAAGTGAAATAAAACTTTACCACTGCCAAGTCATTAAATTGCTATGTAGAATGGCAATTCAGTATATTCTGCCTCTATATCTAACAAAAATTCATAGGATTTGATGATGAAGTCCACAAATGCAAGTCAAAATCACTGCTGACACTATTATATAATAGTTCACTAAAACATGACAGATTTAAATATTTTCTGCAAAGTACCTGCTAATAAATAATACAATGAATAATCAGGCTTTAAACACCTGACATTTAACAAGCTTTGTAAATTTGTCCAACTCAAGTCTTTCTGCTCCACAGTTATTTTTGCCACTATCAACTGTAACGCATCTTAGCGGATTCCACTTCAGGTTGTACTAAGTTAGTGTTTGCTCAACTTTTCTGAAAATATTTTCTTTTGTAGTTGTTTCACATAGACTATGCATAAACACTAGTTCTTCAATCACTTCAAACTCAGCACTGACTTCTGGAATATGTAACAACTGAACAGTACTGGTAACACCTATTCATCCATCAAAAGCCTAAGAAAACCATGAAAAATCATTCACCCTTCTTTCCAAAATGACTTGATACTACTCCCAATGTCCTTAACTTTTAGAGCAATTACTCTCACTGAAAGGCTAATAGTCTTTTTTAAAGTTTATTTTCTATGGACACATCTTTGGTTACCATAATAAAACATAATTTAATTAACTACTGGTGGTAATGGTTTTCCTTGCTTGGCTAACAAGCCATTGAAAAACTTACTTTAATTATAGCCTAATTTCCATTTTTTGTTTTTGAGAAGAAATTCTGCTGTGATAAAATTTTGTTTTAATTTACTATTTTTTTTCTGACCTTTAGTTTTATTCCTGTTGGTTGGGAATATTGTGAGAAGTGCCCAGTCTGGCAATGTTGACATATATTATATTCTTTTAGCACAGCCATAGTCTTCTAGCATAACAAATATAATGCTTTGCTATCTAATTTGTTAATAATAATATACATTCCACTATGCCTCTAAAGTGTTACATATAAAGTCCACTTTTCTCCTTTTCTTGTTTTAACATGATAGGTAGGTATGCACTGGTAATGAGAGAAATAAATAAGATGCCAGGGCAATATGTGTGGCACACACACACACACACACATACTGACAAGCAGTAACTATGTCATTGTGATTCGTAGAATGCAGAGCAGCAATTTGAAATATATGTGCTCTCTGCAGCAACCAACTCTGACACTGTAGTGCAACAGAAGTCATATATAATGCCCAAACAATTCACGGAAAGGAAAAGTCACGTGCCTCTCACTTTAACTGAAAAGCTACAAATGATTAATCTTAGTGGGGAAGGAATATCAAAAAGTGAGAAAGGCCTAAAGCTAGGCCTCTTGTACCACGCAGCCAATTATGAATGTAAACGAAAAATTCTTGAATAAAATTAAAAGCACTATGTCAGTGAACATGAAACAATCTTATTGCTAATATGAAGAAAGTTTTAGTGGTCCATATGGAAGATCAAACCAGCCACAACATTCCCTTAAGCAAAAAGCCTAATCCACAGCAAGGCTCTAACCTTCTTCAGTTCTATGAAGGATGAGAGAGGTGAGAAAACTGCAGAAGAAAAACTGGAAGCAAGTAGAGGTTGGCTCATGAGGAAAAATGCTCTTGTCATAACATAAAAGTGGAAAGTGAAGCAGCAAGTGCTGACATGGAAGCTGTAGCAAGTTATCCAGAATATCTATCTAAGATCATTGCTGGAGGTGGCTATACTAAACAAGGTGTTTTATGTAGACAAGAGAGCCTTCCATTAGAAGAAGATGCCATCTAGGACTTTCACAGCTAGAGAGGGAAAATCAATGCCTTGCTTCAAAGGTCAGACTGGGGCCACACCTGTTATTCCAGCACTTTGAGAGGCCAAGGTAAGAGAATCACTTGAGCCCAGGAGTTCAAGGCCAGCCTGGACAACAAGGCGAGACTCTTGTCTCTTTTAAAAATAAATAAATAAATAAATACATAAATAAATAAATAAATAAATAAATAAATAAATAAATAAATAAAAACTGACTCTCTTGTTAGGGGCTAATGCAGCTGGTAACTTGACATTGAAGCTAGTGTTCATTTGCCACTCAAAAAGTCCTAGAGCTCTTAAGAATTATGCTATATCTAATCTGCTTGCTGTCTACATATGGAACAACAGTCGCCTGGATAACAGCACATCTGTTTAGAGGTTGGCTTACTGAATATTTTCAGTCCACTGTCAAGACCTACTGCTAAGGAAAAAACATTCATTTCAAAATATTAGCACTCACTAACAATGGACCAGGTCATTCGAGGGCTTTGATGGATATGTTCAGAAAGAAGAATGTTACTTTCATGCCTGCCAGTACAATACAACATCTATCCTGCAGCCCATGCATCAATGAGAAATTTCAATTTTTAAGTCTTACTGTTTAAGAAATACATTTCAGCCAGGCACAGCGGCTCATGCCTGTAATCCCAGCACTCTGGGACACCAAGGCAGGAGGATCACTTGAAGCTGGGAGTTCGAGAACACCCTGGCCAACATGGCAAAACCCCATCTCTACTAAAAATACAAAAATTAGCCAGGCGTGGTGGCACGCACCTGTAGTCCCAGATACTCGGGGGCTGAGTCAGGAGAATTGCTTGAACTGGGAGGCAGAGGTTGCAGTAAACCAAGATCACACCACTGCACTCCAGCCACGCCAACAAAGCGAGACTCTGTCTCCAAAAAAAAAGTGATTCCTGTAGTAGATTTGGGCAAAATAAACTGAAAACCTTCTGGAAAGGCTTCACCACCGTAGATGTCATTAAGAACATTCATAATTCATGAGAGGAAGTCAAAATATCAACATGAACAGGTGTTTGGAAGAAGTTGATTCCAACTCTCATGGATGACTTTGAGAGGTTCAAGACTCAAGTGGAGGAAGTCACTGCAGATGTAGTGGAAACAGCAAGAGAATTAGAAGTGGAGCCTGAAGATGTGACTGAATTGCTGCAATCTCATGATAAAACTTGCACAGATTAGGAGTTGTTCCTTACAGATGACCCAAGAAAGTGGTTTCTTAAAGATGGAAACTACTCCTGGTGAAAAGGCTGTGAAATTATTGAATGACAACAAAGGATTTAGAATACTATATAACCTTAGCTGTTAAAGCAGTGGCAGGGTTTGAGCTGGCTCCAATTTTGAAAAAAAGTTCTACTTTTGGGTAAAAAATGCTATCAAACAGCATCAAGTGCTACAGAGAAATCTTTCATGAAAGAAAGAGGCAATCAATATAGCAAACTTCATTGTTGTCTTATTGTAAGAAACTGCCAGAGGCACCCCAACCTTCAGCAATCACTGCTGGGATCAGTCGGCAGCCACCAACATCCTCTATCAGCAAGAAATCTTACAATTTACTGAAAGCTCAGATGATCAGTAGCATTTTTTAGCAATAAAGTATTTTTAAATTAAAGTATGCACATTGGTTTTTTAAATATAACGCTATTGAACATTTAATAGACTGCAGTAGAATGTAAACATAATATTTACATGCACTGGTAAACCAAAATATTTGTGTGCCTTGCTTTATGGTGATATTCACTTTATTGTGGTAGTCTATAATGGAACCTACAGTATCTCCAAGGTATGCCTGTATTTACTTTGGTACCAATTCTAGATATACATCTGCATATACTTGGGTATTTAACTTCCTGGTCTCATGTTCCTTAAATAGTTAATAAGAAAGAGTAATTATGAACCATGCAGACCAATTAACAAGCCTAACTTCCAATATTTTCTTCACTCTGAAATAAATATTTCCAACAGTGTATTATGTCAGAAGTTCTCGGTTTTGGGGGTGCTTTATCTTAATTTTTCTGTACTCTATTTTCAACTTCACTGACATAATAAAAGCTCTATCTTCCTTACAAATTTATAAGGAATCAAATGAAATGAAATATATAAAAGTTGTCCTCTTTCTCCCATCTTCAAAAAACTTCCCCCTGCACTTCATTTCCTGTTAGCCCTCTCTCCTTCAACAGACTGGTCTGTAGAAAGAGTCCATACATGGCCTCCCTCCACTCCCTCATCTTCCATTCACTCCTTGTTCCAAGGCCCTCCCAACACCACTGAAACTTTTTTCAATGCCCTTTTTAAAATTTTTTTTTTAAAAGCAAATTCTGCCCCCAACTTTTCATTCTTTCAGTTGAACCACTTTTTTCCAAAACACTGTGCAGATGTAAAAAATATGTAGTTAAGGCCAGGGTCCAGTGGCTCATGCCTGTATTCCCAGCACTGTGGGAGTCTAAGGCAGGAAGATCACAAGTCTGGAGTTCAAGACCAGCCTGGTCAACATGGTGAAACCTCATCTCTACTAAATATACAAAAATAAGCCAGGCATGGTGGCAGGCACCTGTAATCCCAGCTACTCAGGATGCTGAGGCAGGAGAATTGCTTGAACCCAGAAGGCGGAGGGTGCAGTGAGCCAAGATCGCACCACTGCACTCCAGCCTGGGGCAACAAGCAAGACTGTGTGTGTGGGTGGGGGAGGGGAACCTGTTAATCAAAAGAAAAGAAAACAACTCAATTTCAAAATGGGCAAAGGAGGCCTGCCATGGTGGCTCCTATCTATAATCCCAGCACTTTTGGAGGCCAAGGTGGGTGTATCACCTGAGGTCAGGAGTTCAAGACCAGCCTGGCCAACATGGCAAAATCCCGTCTCTACTAAAAACAAAAAAATTGGCCAGGCATGGTGGTGCACGCCTGTAGTCTCAGCTACTCAGGAGGCTGAGGCAGGACAATTGCCTGAACCCAGAAAGTGGAGGTTGCAGTGAGCCGAGATCATGCCACTGCACTCCAGCCTAGGTGACAAGAGTAAGACTCTGTCTCCAAAAAACAAACAAAAATGGGCAAAGGAGCCAGGCGTGGTGGTGCACACATAGAGTCCCAGCTACTCAGAGGCTGAAGTAGGAGGATCACTTGAGCTAGAGGATCACTTGACCCCAGGAGTTCAAGGCTGCAGTGAGCTAGAACTGTGCCACTGCAATCCAGCCTGTGTAACAGAGTAAGACTCCAAAAAAGACAAGGGCAAAGACATGATAAGAGAGAAAAAATAAGTATAAAAGTAAAGACAGAGAGAGTGAGACTTCAAAAAGGAGGACAGGGCAGGGCACAGTGGCCCATGCCTGTAATCCCAGCACTTTGGGAGGCTGTAATGGGAATATCACTTGAGCCCATGGGTTCGAGACCAGCCTAGGCAACACAGCGAGACCCCAGTATCTACAAAAACTAGCCGGGAATGGCTGGGCATGGTGGCTCACACCTGTAATCCTAGCACTTTGGGAGGCCAAGGCAGGCGGATTGCCTGAGCTCAGGAATTCGAGACCAGCTGGGTAACAAGGTGAAACCCCATCTCTACTAAAATATAGAAACTTAGCCAGGGGTGGCAGCATGCGCCTGTAGTCCCAGCTACTTGGGAGGCTGAGGCAGGAGAATCACTTGAACCCAGGAGGCAGAAGTTGCAGTGAGCTGAGATCACACCACTACACCACTTCACTCCAGGCTGGGCAACAGAGCGAGACTCCATCTCAAAAAAAAAAAAAAAAAAAAAACTAAGCTGGGCACAGTGGCTCACACCTATAATCCCAGCATTTTGGGAGGCCGAGGCAGGCAGATCACCTGAGGTCAGGAGTTCAAGGCCAACCTGACCACTATGATGAAACCCCACCTCTACTAAAAACACAAAAATTAGCTGAACATGGGGGCATGAGACTGTAATCCCAGCTACTCGAGAGGCGGAGACAGGAGAATCGCTTGAACCTGGGAGGCAGAGGTTGCAATGAGCCGAGATCACACCATTGCACTCCAGCCTGGGCAACAAGAGTGAAACTCTGTCTCAAAAAAAAAAAAAAAAAAAAAAAACTAGCCGGGCACAGTATTGTGCACCTGTATTCCCAGCTACTTGGGAGACTGAGATGGAAGGGTCATTCGGGCCCAGAAATTCGAAGCTGCAGTCAACTATGTTTGTGCCAACGCACTCCTGCCTAAGTAACAGAATGAGATAATGTAATTTAAAAAATAAAAGGATAGGTAGGATTTACAGACTGGAAAATGGGAAAAAGATGAGAGTGGAAAAAGGAAGGAGGGGTAGCAAGAATGGCAGGCAGGTAGACAGAAAGGTAAAATTCAGTCATGTTCAAAAGGGAACAAATAAAAGCATTGAAAGGTAAGACAGACCTAGTATATTTATGACTTGAATCCCAAGCTAAGAAATTGGAACGTAATTTAGCAGAGAGACTCCAAAAGTTTTACAGCAAAAAGTATTAGAATCATTTATATACTGGGAAAAAATAGCCTCCTCATTTTAATAATCCAGATTGGGAAATCAGATCTAAAACAGATGTTCAATGGACATCACATTTCTTTTGTAAAAGCAACTTGAAAGGTCAGTCATCAAGTTTTGTTCTGTTTTTAATTCACAATGAAAATCTGACTACTCATTTATTCAACAAATATTTGAGTACCAGCCATGTGCTAGGCACTGTTCTAAACACGCCAATAACATTTATTTAGTGGTACTGATTCTGTACTCTAGAACAATGACTCTTAACTGGGGAGAGGGAGCAATTTTTGCTGCCCAAGGGACATCTGGCAATGTCTAAAGACATTTTTGGTTGTCACGGGGGCAGGGAGGAGGGGAGGGATGTGGGTGTGCTACTATATCTAGTGGGTGGAGGCCAGGAATGCTGCTTAACATCCTACACACAGGACATACTGCCCGTGACAAGGAATTAGCTAGCCCAAAATGTCAATAGTGCCAAAGTTGAATAAACCTGTTCAAGAGCAACACATTTCTATTTCCTCTTCCATAGTAACTGTTAATAAACATTAGTTCCATTTTCTACTATTTCTGTTCTACAATAGAGGCTTTAAAATAGCTTAAGAAATATAACACCATTTTAATAATTTGGCAAGTAGAAGTAAAGATACCATGAATCCTGAGATTTCACTTTCAAAAAATGTATAAGCCACATTTATTTTACAATATAACGTTTAGGAACAAAGTTGTCTTCTCCTTCTGACACTGTTCTCAAAAACTGTGCTAAAAGCTTTGAGTGATGTTTGATTACTCCTTTTATTTTGGGGTCCTTATAGCACTTAATTACCACATTCTGCCAGTTCTTTCCATGTGAATGCCTCACATTTCAATGGATCGTTTTCTAGTACCAATGTATTATCTGAAACATTTTACTAACTGGTTTTTCTGAAGCTCAATGTCCATGTCTCCTTCCCTCCCAAGCTATCCCTACCCATTAATACTGTACTTTTCACCTGCTCAAAAGTCCATATGGTTGCCTGTAACATACCAAATAAGAATCTAATTCCTAAAGCTTGACATTCAAATCCTTTTTTCAACTAGCTACAATCCACTGTTCCAACTCTTTTTTCCACTGCTCTCCCTCAGGAGTAGCCTTTTTTAGCAAAATGACTTATTCTGAGATACACAAACAACCTTTCCAGATCAGAGACATCAAAAGCCATTCAGGCTTCACTGAGACAAAAGATGTGCATTCAACTCAGAATAACAGTAAGGAATCAACTTATAGGGAAACCAGATCTAGCATGTTCTTTAAATATGAGAGATAACCCCGTTGGCTCATGCCACTGTCCTTATTTATAACAGCCCCTATTTGCCTTTCTACTTCTCTGAACTCCTTATCCTTCAAATCTACAATCTTTTCAAAAACCCAAACACAGAGTCACCTCAGTCACCACTACCTGCCCTTCTCCTACCCCACCCAATGCCTGTGGCTTTCAGGTCATTTATTTTGCAATAAACTTGTTATCTCAATTTTACTGGTTCTCTTTTAGATTCAGACAGCTGAGATTATGATAGATTCATTAGTAAGCTGAATGGGGAAGAAAAGGATATTTACATTCCCAGGCGAATTTTCAGTGCTTTTTGGAAGATTCTGTTCAATTCACAATTTCCAGAACTGGCAAGTAATAGGTAAATATATACACTCATATATTACTGGTAAGAGTATAAATTGGTATAATTATCCTACAGTGATATCTGCCAACATTGAAAGTCTTTAAAATCTGTATACCCTTTGGCCTAGGAATTCAACTTGAAAATTTATCATAAGTAAATTATAAAAGGTACAAAGGTTTAACTATAAAGACACTCATCTCTGCATTGTTTCTAACTCTCAAAGATTGAGGGGAAGGGGAAAATTCCTTGTCCAATAAAAAAAGACTATTCCGTGAATCATTTATTTAAGTAATGTAATACTCTGCAACTACTAAAATCCTATAGTATCATGGTTATTGACATGTAACTCTTTTAATGGCTTTCTTTCCTAAGCTAAAAAAATACAAACATGATTCCACATAATGTATTTCAAATATTTGTATACATTTTTCTACTTTTCTATATTTTCTACACATCTATGTATAATTTGTGTGTGTGTGTGTGTGTGTGTATGCATGCATGTAAATATAATATACCTCTAAGTCTTTGTAACCTTAAGATGGTGGGGCAAAATATTTTTATTTTCTGTTGTTGATTATTTAAAATTTAGCTATATTAAATTTTTTCTGATTTAGTAAACATACATAAGGCCTATTTATAGTTGAATGGCAGTCTTACAAAACCTAAGCAACCTTGGTTTACTCTATCTGTGGGAAAAGCATTTTTAGTAGAATGCTTGCACATCTTCCTACATTCCTGTAATCAAACAGTATTTATCATCAACTATGTTGGTGACTCTCACTTTGACATAGGCTGAACCAGAAATCCTAGGAAAAACTAATGACAGAAAGCTAAGGGGAAGGATAGGAAGTCGGGAAACCCTGGGAAAGGAGGGATTATATTACACATGTTATGGGAACTAGTTTGTATGTGCGGGGCACAGAGCATACACTTGGATAAGAAGGCGGTCATAAAACCAGAAAGGCAATAAATAGAATGTTATGAGCATGAACTCTAGATGCAAACTGTTCGGGTTCAATCCCACCTCTGCTTCTTACTACATTTATTACCTTAAGCAAGTCACTTAACTTCTCCCTGCCGTTTCTGCCACATCTGTATAATGGGGATAACAGACCCTACCTTAGAGGGTTGTCACACTAATGAATTCTGAGAATAGTCCCTGGTACTACAGTTAAGTGCTCATTAGTTGTCCACACTCATCATCGTCGTTATACTGCACATAAATTGTGAAACTACAACAAACATATATTATATTCTGTACATAAAATATCAATGTACACCAAATATATATGATATATTCTATATAAAATATCTAATTTCAATAAACATATATTATACACTGTACATAAAATATCAAAGAACACCAAATATATATTATATACTATACATAAAATAACAAGTACACATTGTATATTATATACCGTACATAAAGTATAAAATTTCACCAAAGGTATATTACATACTGTACTTAAAATATAAAAGTACACCAAATACATAACATATACTGTACATAAAATATCAAATTTCACCAAATATATATTATATACAGTACATAAAATATCAAATTTCACCAAATATATACTATATACTGTACAAAAAATATGGAAGTACACCATATATTATATACTTTACATAATATCTCAATGTACACGAAATATATATTTTATACTGTACATAATATATGAAAGTACACCAAATACATATTATATACTGTACATAAAATATCAAATTTCCCCATATATATGCTATACACTGTACATATCAAATTTAACCAAATATATATTATATACTCTACATAAAATGAGAAATTTCACCAAATATATATTATGTACTGTACATAAAATATCAAATTTCACCAAAAATATATATTATGTACTGTATATAAAATATCAAATTTCACCAAATATATATAATATCCTGTAGATAAAATATCAAACTTCACCAAACATATATCATAAGCTGTACATAAAATATCAAATTTGAACAAATATACGTTATATTCTGTACATAAAAAATCAAATTTCACTAAATATATAATATATAGTGTACATAAAATATAAAAATTCAACAGATATATATTATATACTGCACATAAAATATCAAATTTCACCAAAAATATGTTATATACTGTACAAAATATATCAAAGTACACCAAATATACATTATATACTTTACATAAAATATCAAATTTCACCAAATATATGTGATATACTGTACAAAAAATATCAAAGTACACCAAATATATATCATATACTGTACATAAAATATCAAAGTACACCAAATATATATTATATACTGTACATAAAATATCAAATTTCACCAAATATATATTATATACTGTACATAAAATATAAAAGTTCAGCAAATATATATTATGTACTGTACATAAAATATCAAATTTCACCAAATATATGTGATATATTGTACAAAAAATATCAAAGTTCACCAAATATATATTATACACTGAACATAAAATATCAAATTTCACCAAATATATGTGATATACTGTACAAAAAATATCAAAGTACACCAAATATATATCATATACTGTACATAAAATATCAAAGTACACCAAATATATATTACATACTGTATATAAAATATCAAATTTCACCAAATATATATTATATGCTGTACATAAAATATAAAAGTTCACCAAGCATATATTATATACTGTACATAAAATATCAAATTAAACCAAATATATATAATATACTGTAAATAAAATATCAAACTTCACCAAGTACACATTATATACTGTACAAAAAATATGAAATTTCAACAAATATACGTTTTATACTGTAGAGAAAATGTCAAAGTACACCAAATATATATTATATACTGTACCTAAAATATCAAAGTACACCAAATGTATATTATATACTGTACATAAAATTTCAAAGTACACCACATATATGTTATATACTGAACGTAAAATATCAAAGTTCACCAAATATATATTATATACTGTACATAAAATATCAAATTTCACCTAATATACTATTTCCTGTACATAAAATACCAAAGTACACCAAATATATATAGTATACTGCAAATAAAATATCAAAGTACACCAAGTATATATTATATACTGTATATAAAATATCAAATTTCACCATATATATGTAATATAGTGTACATAAAATATCAAACTTCACCAAATATATATTCTATACTGTACATAAAATATCAAATTTCACCAAATATATGTTATATACCGTACAAAAAATATCAAAGTACACCATATATATCATTTACTGTACATAAAATACCAAACTACCGAAAATATATATTATGTACTGTACATAATATATCAAAGTACACGAAACATATATTGTATACTGTAGATAAAATATTAAATTTCACCAAATATATATAATATACTGTACATAAAATATCAAACTGCACCAAATATATATCATGTACTGTAGATAAAATATCATATTTCAAAAAATATATGTTATATACTGTACAAAAAATATCAAAGTACACCAAATATATATCATATTCTGTAAATAAAATAACAAATTTCACCAGATATATGATATATACTGTACAAAAAATATCAAAGTTGATGAAATATGTGTCATATAATATAGATAAAATATCAAAGTACACCAAACATATATTATATACTGTACATAAAATATCAAATTTCACCAAGTATATAATATATCCTGTACATAGAATATCAAAATTCACCAAATTTGCATTATATACTATAGATAAAATATCAAATTTCACCAAATATATAATATATCCTATACAGAATATATCAAAGTACACCAAGTATATATTGAATAATGTACATAAAATATAAAAGTACACCAAATATATATTATATACTGTACATAAAATATCAAATTTCTCCAAATATATATAGTATACTGTACTTAAAATATCAAACTTCACCAAATATATATTAAATACTGTATATAAAATATCGAATTTCACCAAATATATGTTATATACTATACAAAAAATAACAAAGTACAACAAATATATATCATATACTGTACATAAAATATCAAAGTACACTAAATATATATTATATATTGTGAATAAAATATCAAATTTCATCAAATATATGTAATATACTGTACATAAAATGTCAAATTTCACCACATATATATTATATACTGTGCATAAAATACGAAACTACACCAAATATAGATCATATACTGTACATAAAATATCAAATTTCACCAAATATATGTTATATACTGTACAAAAAATATAAAAGTTCGCCATATTTGTTTACTGTACATAAAATATCAAACTTCACCAAATATATATTATATACTGTACATAAAATATCAAATTTCAAAAAATATATGTTATATACTGTACAAAAAATATCAAAGTACACCAAATATATATCATATTCTGTAAATAAACTATCAAAGTCCACCAAATATATATTATATGCTGTACATAAAATATCAAATTTCACCAAATATATTCTATATACTCTAAATAAAATATCAAATTTCACCAAATATATCTCATATACAGTAGATAAAATATCAAAGTACACCAAATATATATAATGTACTGTACATAAAATATCAAAGTACACCAAAAATATATTATATACTGTACATAAAATATCAAATTTCACCAAATATACATTATATACTGCACATAAAATATCAAACTTCACCAAATATATATCATATACTGCACATAAATTGTGAAACTACAACAAACATATATTATATTCTGTACATAAAATATCAATGTACACCAAATATATATGATATATTCTATATAAAATATCTAATTTCAATAAACATATATTATACACTGTACATAAAATATCAAAGAACACCAAATATATATTATATACTATACATAAAATAACAAGTACACATTGTATATTATATACCGTACATAAAGTATAAAATTTCACCAAAGGTATATTACATACTGTACTTAAAATATAAAAGTACACCAAATACATAACATATACTGTACATAAAATATCAAATTTCACCAAATATATATTATATACAGAACATAAAATATCAAATTTCACCAAATATATACTATATACTGTACAAAAAATATGGAAGTACACCATATATTATATACTTTACATAATATCTCAATGTACACGAAATATATATTTTATACTGTACATAATATATGAAAGTACACCAAATACATATTATATACTGTACATAAAATATCAAATTTCCCCATATATATGCTATACACTGTACATATCAAATTTAACCAAATATATATTATATACTCTACATAAAATGAGAAATTTCACCAAATATATATTATGTACTGTACATAAAATATCAAATTTCACCAAAAATATATATTATGTACTGTATATAAAATATCAAATTTCACCAAATATATATTATATACTGTACATAAAATATCCAATTTCACCAAATATATATAATATCCTGTAGATAAAATATCAAACTTCACCAAACATATATCATAAGCTGTACATAAAATATCAAATTTGAACAAATATACGTTATATTCTGTACATAAAAAATCAAATTTCACTAAATATATAATATATAGTGTACATAAAATATAAAAATTCAACAAATATATATTATATACTGCACATAAAATATCAAATTTCACCAAAAATATGTTATATACTGTACAAAATATATCAAAGTACACCAAATATACATTATATACTTTACATAAAATATCAAATTTCACCAAATATATGTGATATACTGTACAAAAAATATCAAAGTACACCAAATATATATCATATACTGTACATAAAATATCAAAGTACACCAAATATATATTATATACTGTACATAAAATATCAAATTTCACCAAATATATATTATATACTGTACATAAAATATAAAAGTTCAGCAAATATATATTATGTACTGTACATAAAATATCAAATTTCACCAAATATATGTGATATATTGTACAAAAAATATCAAAGTTCACCAAATATATATTATACACTGAACATAAAATATCAAATTTCACCAAATATATGTGATATACTGTACAAAAAATATCAAAGTACACCAAATATATATCATATACTGTACATAAAATATCAAAGTACACCAAATATTTATTACATACTGTATATAAAATATCAAATTTCACCAAATATATATTATATGCTGTACATAAAATATAAAAGTTCACCAAGCATATATTATATACTGTACATAAAATATCAAATTAAACCAAATATATATAATATACTGTAAATAAAATATCAAACTTCACCAAGTACACATTATATACTGTACAAAAAATATGAAATTTCAACAAATATACGTTTTATACTGTAGAGAAAATGTCAAAGTACACCAAATATATATTATATACTGTACCTAAAATATCAAAGTACACCAAATGTATATTATATACTGTACATAAAATTTCAAAGTACACCACATATATGTTATATACTGAACGTAAAATATCAAAGTTCACCAAATATATATTATATACTGTACATAAAATATCAAATTTCACCTAATATACTATTTCCTGTACATAAAATACCAAAGTACACCAAATATATATAGTATACTGCAAATAAAATATCAAACTACACCAAGTATATATTATATACTGTATATAAAATATCAAATTTCACCATATATATGTAATATAGTGTACATAAAATATCAAACTTCACCAAATATATATTCTATACTGTACATAAAATATCAAATTTCACCAAATATATGTTATATACCGTACAAAAAATATCAAAGTACACCATATATATCATTTACTGTACATAAAATACCAAACTACCGAAAATATATATTATGTACTGTACATAATATATCAAAGTACACGAAACATATATTATATACTGTAGATAAAATATTAAATTTCACCAAATATATATAATATACTGTACATAAAATATCAAACTGCACCAAATATATATCATGTACTGTAGATAAAATATCATATTTCAAAAAATATGTTATATACTGTACAAAAAATATCAAAGTACACCAAATATATATCATATTCTGTAAATAAAATAACAAATTTCACCAGATATATGATATATACTGTACAAAAAATATCAAAGTTGATGAAATATGTGTCATATAATATAGATAAAATATCAAAGTACACCAAACATATATTATATACTGTACATAAAATATCAAATTTCACCAAGTATATAATATATCCTGTACATAGAATATCAGAATTCACCAAATTTGCATTATATACTATAGATAAAATATCAAATTTCACCAAATATATAATATATCCTATACAGAATATATCAAAGTACACCAAGTATATATTGAATAATGTACATAAAATATAAAAGTACACCAAATATATATTATATACTGTACATAAAATATCAAATTTCTCCAAATATATATAGTATACTGTACTTAAAATATCAAACTTCACCAAATATATATTAAATACTGTATATAAAATATCGAATTTCACCAAATATATGTTATATACTATACAAAAAATAACAAAGTACAACAAATATATATCATATACTGTACATAAAATATCAAAGTACACTAAATATATATTATATATTGTGAATAAAATATCAAATTTCATCAAATATATGTAATATACTGTACATAAAATGTCAAATTTCACCACATATATATTATATACTGTGCATAAAATACGAAACTACACCAAATATAGATCATATACTGTACATAAAATATCAAATTTCACCAAATATATGTTGTATACTGTACAAAAAATATAAAAGTTCGCCATATTTGTTTACTGTACATAAAATATCAAACTTCACCAAATATATATTATATACTGTACATAAAATATCAAATTTCAAAAAATATATGTTATATACTGTACAAAAAATATCAAAGTACACCAAATATATATCATATTCTGTAAATAAACTATCAAAGTCCACCAAATATATATTATATGCTGTACATAAAATATCAAATTTCACCAAATATATTCTATATACTCTAAATAAAATATCAAATTTCACCAAATATATCTCATATACAGTAGATAAAATATCAAAGTACACCAAATATATATAATGTACTGTACATAAAATATGAAATTTCACCAAATATATACTATATAATGTACATAAAGTATCAAATTTCACCAAATATATATTATATACTGTACATAAAATATCAAAGTACACCAAAAATATATTATATACTGTACATAAAATATCAAATTTCACCAAATATACATTATATACTGCACATAAAATATCAAACTTCACCAAATATATATCATATACTGCACATAAATTGTGAAACTACAACAAACATATATTATATTCTGTACATAAAATATCAATGTACACCAAATATATATGATATATTCTATATAAAATATCTAATTTCAATAAACAAATATTATACACTGTACATAAAATATCAAAGAACACCAAATATATATTATATACTATACATAAAATAACAAGTACACATTGTATATTATATACCGTACATAAAGTATAAAATTTCACCAAAGGTATATTACATACTGTACTTAAAATATAAAAGTACACCAAATACATAACATATACTGTACATAAAATATCAAATTTCACCAAATATATATTATATACAGTACATAAAATATCAAATTTCACCAAATATATACTATATACTGAACAAAAAATATGGAAGTACACCATATATTATATACTTTACATAATATCTCAATGTACACGAAATATATATTTTATACTGTACATAATATATGAAAGTACACCAAATACATATTATATACTGTACATAAAATATCAAATTTCCCCATATATATGCTATACACTGTACATATCAAATTTCACCAAATATATATTATATACTGTACATAAAATATCAAAGTACACCAAATATATATTATATACTCTACATAACATATAAAATTTTACCAAATATATAGAATACACTGCACAAAAAATATCAAACTTCAGCAGATATAAATGATATACTGCACATAAAATATCAAATTACACCCAATATATATTATATACTGTATATAAAATATGAAAGTACACGAAATATATATTATATACTGTACATAAAGTATCAAATTTCTCCAAATATATACTATTTCCTGTACAGAAAATATCAAAGTTCACCAAATATATATTGTACTCTGTATCTATAATATCAAACTACACCAAATATATATTTTATACTCTACATAAAATATCAAATTTCACCAAATATATATAATACACTGTACATATAATATCAAACTTCACCAAATATATATCATGTATTGTACTTAAAATATCAAAGTAAAACAAACATGTATTATATAGTGTACATAAAATATCAAAGTACACCAAATATATATTATATACGTTACATAAAATATCAAAGTACACCAAATATATATTACATACTGTACATGAAATATCAAAGTACAGCAAATATATATTATATACTGTACATAAAATATCAAATTCCACCAAATATATATCATATACTGCACATAAAATATCAAACTTCACGAAATATATATCACATACTGCGCATAAAATATGAAAGTACAGCAAATATATATCATATACTGTACATAAAATATCAAAGGACACCAAATATATATTATATACTGTACATAAAATATCAAAGTACACTAAATGTATATTATATACTGCAGATAATATATGAAATTACACAAAATACATGTTGTAAACTGTGCAGAAAATCTCAAAGTGCAACATATATATATCGTATACTGAACATAAAATATCAAACTTCACCAAATATATATTATATTCTGTGTATAAAATATCAAATTTAACGAAACATGTTATACACTGTACAAAAAATATCAAAGTACCTCAAATAAATATCATATACTGTACATAAAATATCAAAGTACACCAAATATATATTATATACTGTACATAAAATATCAAATTTCACCATATATGCTATACACTGTACATAAAATATGAAATTTCACCAAATATATTTTGTATACTGTACATAAAATATCCAAGAACACCAAATGTATACTATGTACTGTACATAAAATATCAGATTTCACCAAATATATTCTACGTATTGTACATAAAATATCAAATTTCACCAAATATATATTATATACTGTATATAAAATATCAAACTGCACCAAATATATATAATATACTGCACATAAAATATCAAATTTCACAAAATATATGTTATATACTCTACAGAAAATATCAAAGTTCACCAAATATATACCATATAATGTACATAAAACATCAAAGTACATCAAACATATATTATATACTGTACATAAAATATCAAATTTCCCCAAATAAATACTATATACTGTACCAAAATTATGAAATTTCACCAAATATATACCATATAATGTACATAAAATATCAAAGTACATCATACATATTATATGCTGTACATAAAATATCAAATTTCCCCGAATATGTACAATATACTGCACATAAGATATCAAATTTCACCAAATATATTTTATATACTGTACATAAAATATCAAATTTCACCAAATATATATTATATACTGTACAAAAAATATCAAAGTACACCAAATATATATCATATACCGTACATAAAATATCAAAGTACACCAAACATATATTATATACTGTATTTAAATATCAATTTTCACCAAATATATACAATATACAGTACATAAAATATCAAATTTCACCAAATATATATTATATACTGAGCATAAAATATCAAAGTCCACTAAATATATACTATGTACTGTACATAAAATACCAAATTTTACCAAATATATACTATATATTGCACATAAAATATCAAATTTCACCAAATATATATTATATACTGTATATAATATATCAAACTGCACCAAATATATATAATATACTGCACATAAAATATCAAATTTCACCAAATATACGTTATATACTGTTCAAAAATATCAAAGTTCACCAAATATATACCATATAAAGTACATAAAACATCAAAGTACATCAAACATATATTATATACTGTACATAAAATATCAAATTTCCCCAAATATATACTATATACTGTACAAAAATTATCAAATTTCACCAAATATATAGCATATAATGTACATAAAGTATCAAAGTACGTCAAACATATATTATATACTGTACATAAAATATCAAATTTCCCCAAATATATACTATATACTGTACATAAGATATCAAATTTCAACAACTATATTTTATATACTGTACATAAAATATGAAATTTCACCAAATATATATTATATACTGTACAAAAAATTTTAAAGCACACCAAATATATATCATATACGGTACATAAAATATCAAAGTACACCAAACATATATTATATACTGTATGTAAAATATCAATTTTCACCAAATATGTACTATATACTGTACATAAAATATCAAATTTCACCAAATATATATTATATACTGTACATAAAATATCAAAGTACACCAAGTGTATATTATATACTGTACATAAAATATGAAACTTCACCAAATATATATTATATACTGCACATAAAATATAAAATTTCACCAAACATATATCATATACTGCACGTAAAATATCAAAGTACAACAAATATATATTATATACTGTACATAAAATATCAAACTTCACCAAATATATTATATTCTGTACATAAAATATCAAATTTCACCAAATAGATTTTGTATACTGTACATAAAATATCCAAGAACACCAAATATATACTATGTACTGTACATAAAATATCAGATTTCACCAAATATATTCTACATATTGTACATAAAATATCAAATTTCACCAAATATATATTATATACTGTACATAAAATATCAAAGTACACCAAGTGTATATTATATACTGTACATAAAATATGAAACTTCACCAAATATATATTATATACTGCACATAAAATATAAAATTTCACCAAACATATATCATATACTGCACGTAAAATATCAAAGTACAACAAATATATATTATATACTGTACATAAAATTTCAAAGTACACCAAATATATATTATATACTGTACATAAAATATCAAACTTCACCAAATATATTATATTCTGTACATAAAATATCAAATTTCACCAAATATATTTTGTATACTGTACATAAAATATCCAAGAACACCAAATATATACTATGTACTGTACATAAAATATCAGATTTCACCAAATATATTCTACATATTGTACATAAAATATCAAATTTCACCAAATATATATTATATACTGTATATAAAATATCAAACTGCACCAAATATATATAATATACTGCACATAAAATATCAAATTTCACAAAATATATGTTATATACTGTAAAAAAAATATCAAAGTTCACCAAATATATACCATATAATGTACATAAAACATCAAAGTACATCAAACATATATTATATACTGTACATAAAATATCAAATTTCCCCAAATATATACTATATACTGTACAAAAATTATCAAATTTCACCAAATATATACCATATAATGTACATAAAATATCAAAGTACATCAAACATATATTATATGCTGTACATAAAATATCAAATTTCCCCAAATATGTACTATATACTGTACATAAGATATCAAATTTCACAAAATATATTTTATATACTGTACATAAAATATGAAATTTCACCAAAAATATATTATATACTGTACAAAAAATATCAAAGTACACCAAATATATATCATATACCGTACATAAAATATCAAAGTACACCAAACTTATATTATATACTGTATGTAAAATATCAATTTTCACCAAATGTATACTATATACAGTACATAAAATATCAAATTTCACCAAATATATATTATATACTGTGCATAAAATATCAAAGTACACCAAATATATATTATATACTGTACATAAAATATCAAATTTCACCAAATATATATTATATACTGCACATAAAATATAAAACTTCACCAAACATATATCATATACTGCACGTAAAATATCAAAGTACAACAAATATATATTATATACTGTACATAAAATATCAAAGTACACCAAATGTATATTATATACTGTACATGAAATATCAAATTACACGAAATATATATTATACACTGTACATAAAATATCAAAGTACACCAAATATATATTATATACTGTACATAAAATATCAAAGTACACCAAATATATATTATATACTGTACGTAAAATGTCAAAGTACACCAAATATATATTATATACTGTACAAAAAATATCTAAGTATGCCAAATATATATTATATACTGTACATAAAATAACAAAGTACACCAAAAACAAATCATATACTGTACATAAAATATCAAAGTACACAGAATATATATTATATACTGTAGATAAAATATCAAATTTCGACAAAAATCTATTATATATTGCACATAAAATATCAAATTTCACCAAATATATATCATATACTGCAGATAAGATATCAAAGTACACCAAATATATATTATATACAGTACATAAAATATCAAACTTCACCAAATATATATTGTATACTGTACATAAAATATCAAATTACACCAAATATATATTACATGCTTTACATAAAATATCTAAGTACACCACATATATATTTTTTACTGTACATAAAATATAAATTCCACCAAATATATATTATATACTGTTCATAAAATATCAAACTTCTCCAAATAAGTATAATATACTGTACAAAAAATATCAAATTTCACCAAATATATGTTATATACTCTACATAAAATATCAAAGTACACCAAATATATATTATATACTGTACATAATATATCAAATTTCACCAAATATATATAATATACTGTTTATGAAATATCAAACTTCATGAAATATATTATATACTGTCCATAAAATATCAAATTTCACCAAATAAATGTTATAAACTGTACAAAAAATATCAAAGATCACCAAATATGTATCATATACTGTACATAAAATATCAAAGTACACCAAACCTATATTATATACTGCACATAAAATATCAAATTTCACCAAATATGTATTATATACTGCAGATAAAATATCAAATTTCACCGAATATGTTATATACAGTACAAAAAAATCAAATTTCACCAAATATATACCATATAATGTACATAAAATATCAAACTACACCAAATATATATTAAATACTGCACATAAAATATCAAACTTCACCAAATATATACTATATACTGTACATAAAATATGAAATTTCACCAAAGATATACAATGTACTGTACATAAAGTATCAAAGTACACCAAATAAATATTATATACTGTACATAAAATCACAAAGTACACCAAATACAAATCATATAGTGTACATAAAATATCAAAGTACACCAAATATATATTATATACTGTACATAAAATATAAAATCCACCAAATATATATTATATACTGTTCATAAAATATCAAACTTCTCCAAATAAGTGTAATATACTGAACATAAAATATGAAATTTCACCAAATATATGTTATATACTCTACATATAATATCAAAGTACACCAAATATGTATCACATACTGTACATAAAATATCAAATTTCTCCAAATATATATCATATACTGCACATAAAATATCAATGTACACCAAACATATGTAATATACTGTACATAAAATATCAAGGTACACCAAATATATATTATATATTCTACATAAAATATTAAATTACACCAAAAGTATATTATATACTGTTCAAAAAATATCAAAGTACAACAAATATATATTATATACTGTACATAAAATATCAAACTTCACCAAATAGATTAAATTCTGTACATAAAATATCAAATTTAACCAAATATATTTTGTATACTGTACATAAAATATCCAAGAACACCAAATATATACTATGTACAGTACATAAAATATCAGATTTCACCAAATATATTCTATATATTGTACATAAAATATCAAATTTCACCAAATATATATTATATACTGTATATAAAATATCAAACTGCTCCAAATATATGTAATATGCTGCACATAAAATATCAAATTTCACAAAATATATGTTATATACTGTAAAAAAAAATCAAAGTTCACCAAATAAATACCATGTAATGTACATAAAACATCAAAGTACATCAAACATATATTATATACTGTACATAAAATATCAAATTTCCCCAAATATATACTGTATACTGTACAAAAATTATCAAATTTCACCAAATATATGCCATCTAATGTACATAAAATATCAAAGTACATCAAACATATATTATATGCTGTAGATAAAATATCAAATTTCCCCAAATATGTACTACATACTGTACATAAGATATCAAATTTCACCAAATATATATTATATACTGTACAAAAAATATCAAAGTACACCAAATATATATCATATACCGTACATAAAATATCAAAGTACACCAAACATATATTATATGCTGTATGTAAAATATCAATTTTCACCGAATATATACTATATACAGTACATAAAATATCAAATTTCACCAAATAAATGTTATAAACTGTACAAAAAATATCAAAGATCACCAAATATGTATCATATACTGTACATAAAATATCAAAGTACACCAAACATATATTATATACTGCACATAAAATATCAAATTTCACCAAGAATATACTATATCCTGTACATAAAATATCAAATTTCACCAAATATGTATTATATACTGTAGATAAAATATCAAATTTCACCGAATATGTTATATACAGTAGAAAAAAATCAAAGTTCACTAAATATATACCATATAATGTACATAAAATATCAAAGTACACCAAATATATATTATATACTGCACATAAAATATCAAACTTCACCAAATATATACTATATACTGTACATAAAATATGAAATTTCACCAAAGATATAGTTTGTACTGTACCTAAAGTATCAAAGTACACCAAATATATATTATATACTGTACATAAAAACACAAAGTACACCAAATACAAATCATGTAGTGTACATAAAATATCAAAGTACACCAAATATATATTATATACTGTACATAAAATATAAATTCCACAAAATATATATTATATACTGTTCATAAAATATCAAACTTCTCCAAATAAGTATAATATACTGTACATAAAATATGAAATTTCACCAAATATATGTTATATACTCTAAATATAATCTCAAAGTACACCAAATATATATTTCATACTGTACATAAAATATCAAAATTCTCCAAATATATATCATATACTGCACATAAAATATCAATGTACACCAAACATATATAATATACTGTACATAAAATATCAAGGTACACCAAATATATATTATATATTCTACATAAAATATTAAATTACACCAAAATTATATTATATACTGTTCATAAAATATCAAAGTACAACAAATATATGTTATATACCGTACATAAAATATCAAACCTCACCAAATATATTATATTCAGTACATGAAATACCAAATTTAACCAAATAAATTTTGTATACTGTACATAAAATATCCAAGAACACCAAATATATACTATGTACTGTACATAAAGTATCAAAGTACACCAAATATATATTATATACTGTACATAAAATATAAAAGTACACCAAATATATATTAAATACTGTACATAACATATCAAAGTACACCCAATATATATTATATACTGTACATAAAATATCCAGTTTCACCAAGTATATATTATATACTGCACATAAAGTATCAAACTTCAACAAATTTACATCATATACTGCACATAAAATAGCAAAGTACACCAAATATATACTATATACTGTACATAAAATATCAAAGTATACTTAATATATGTTATACACTGCACAAAATATATGAAAGTACTCCAAATATATATCGTATACTCCAAAAAAAATATCAAAGTACAGCAAATATTATATTATATACCGTACATAAAATATCAAATTTCACCAAACATATACTATTTACTGTACAGAATATATCAAAGTACACCAAAAATATATTGAATAGTGTACATAAAATATCAAAGTATACCAAATTTATATTATATACTGTACATAAAATACAAAATTTCACCAAATATATATAGCATACTGTGCATAAAATATGAAACTTCACCTAATATATATTATATACTGTACATAAAATATCAAATTTCACCAAGCATATGTTATATATTGTACAAAAAATATCAAAGAGCACCAAATATATATCATATACTGTACATAAAATATGAAAGCACACCAAATATATATTATATACTGTACATAAAATAGCAAATTACACAGAATATATATTATATACTGCACATAAGTATCAAATTTCACCAAATAAATATTATATACTGCACATAAAATATCAAACTTCAAATATATACTATATACTGCACATAAAATATCAAAGTACACCAAATATTTATTATACACTCTTCATAAAATATCAAAGTACACCAAATATATATTATATACTGTACATAAAATACCAAAATACAGTAAATATATATTAAATACTGTACATAAAATATTAAAGCACTCAAAATATATATTATGTACAGCACATAAAATATCAAAGTGCACCAAATATATATTATATACAGTATATAAAATATCAAAGTACACCAAATATATATTATATAGTGTACATAAAATATCAAAGTACACCAAATATATATTATATACTGTACATAAAATTTCAAATTTCACCAAATATATATTATATACTCTACATAAAATATCAAACTTCACCAAATATATATTACATAATGTACATAAAATACCAAATTTCACCAATTATATATTATGTACTGTACATAAAATATCGAAGTCCACCAGATATATGTCATATACTGTACAAAAAATGTCAAATACACCAAATATATATCATATCCTGTACATAAAATATATATTATATACTGTACACAAAATCTCAAAGTACACAAAATATACATGATATACTGTATATAAAATATCAAATTTCACCCAATATATATTATATACTGTACATAAAATATCAAACTTCAACGAATATATATTACATACCGTACATAAAATAACAAACTTCACCAAATATATATTATATACAGTAAATAAAATATCATATTTCACCAAATATGTTATATACTGTTCATAAAATATCAAAGTACACCATATATATTATATACTGTACATAAAATATCAAAGTACTCCAAATATATATTATATACTGTACATAAAATATCAAATTTCACAAAATATATATTATATACAGTTCATAAAATATCAAATTTCACCAAATATACATTATGTACTGCACATAAAATATCATACTTCACCAAATATATATTACATACTGTACATAAAATATCAAAGTACACCAAATATATATTATGTACTGTATATAAAATATCAATGTACACCAAATATATATTATATACATTAGATAAAGTATCAAATTACACCAAATACATATTATATACTGTACATCAGATATCAAATTTCACCAAATATATATTATATACTGTACATAAAACATCAAACTTCACCAAATATATAGTATATACTGTACATAAAATATCAAATTTCACCAACTATATATTATATACTGTACATAAAATATCAAAGTACACCAGATATATAATACATAAGGTACATAAAATATCAAAGTACACCAAATAAATGTTATATACTGTACAAAAAATATCAAAGTACAACAAATTTATATCATGTAGCGTACATAAAATGTATTATATACTGTACAAAATATATCAAAGTACTCCAAATATATATCATATACTGTACATAAAATATCAAAGTACACCAAATATATATTATATAATGTACATAAAATATCAAAGTACACCAAATATATATTATATACTGTACATAAAATATCAAATTTCACCAAATATATATTATATACTGCACATAAAATATCAAACTTCAAATATATATCATATACTGCACATAATATGAGAAAGTACACCAAATATATATTATATACTGTTCATAAAATATCAAAGTACACCAAATATATATTACATACTGTACACAAAGCATCAAAATACAGGAAATATATATTAAATACTGTACATAAAATATCAAAGTACACCATATATATTAAATACTGCATTAAATATCTAAGTACACCAAATATATATTATATACTGTAAAAAAATATCAAAGTACACCAAATATATATTATATACTGTATATAAAATATCAAAGTACACCAAAGATGCATTATATACTGTACATAAACATCAAATTTCACCAAATATATATAATATACTGTACATAAAACATCATACTTCACCAAATATATATTATATACTGTACCAAAAATATCAAAATACAACAAGTATATATTATATACTGTACATAAAATATGAAAGTACACCAAATGTATATTATATACTGTACATAAAAAACCAAAGTACACCAAAAAATACTATATACTGTAAATTAAATGTCTAAGTACACCAAATATGAATCACGTACTGTACTTCAAATATCAAAGTACACCAAATATATATTATGTACTGTACATAAAGTATCAAAGTACACCAAATAAATTAAACTGTACATAAAATATAAAAGTATACCAAATGTATATTATATACAGTACATAATATATGAAAATACAGAAATTATATGTTATACACTGTAAACAAAATATCAAATAGCACCAAATGAATATTATATATTGTACATTATATATCTAGGTACACCAAATACGTATTATGTACTGTAGTTAAAATATCAAACTACACCAAATATTTATTATAATCTGTACATAAAATATCAAAGTACACCTAATATATTCTCTTCATAAAATATCACTGTACACCATATATGTATTATATACTGTAAACAAAATATCACAGTACACAAAATGTATATTATATACTATATATAAAATATCAAATTACACCAAATACATATTATATTCTTTACATAAAATATCAAAATACACCGAATATATATTTTATGCTGTACGTAAAATATGAAAATACACACAATATATTTTATGTACTGAACATAAAATATCAATGTACACCAAATATATATTATACACTGTAAATAAAATATATAAGAACACCAAATATGTATTATATACTGTACATAAAATATGAAATTACACTAAATACATATTATATACTGTACATAAAATATAAAAGTACACTAAATACATATTATATACTCTATATAAAATATGAAAATTCACAAAATATATATTATATACTGTACATAAAATATCACATTACAGCAAATATACATTATATACTGTATATAAAATATCAAGATACCACAGATATACATCATATACTGTACATAAACTATCAAAGGACACCCAATGTATATTATATACTGTACATAAAATGTCAAATTTCACCAAATGTATACTACATACTGTACATAAAATATCAAATCACACTAAATATATGTTATTTACTTATGTAATATATAAAAGTACACCAAACATATATTATATACTATACAGAAAACTTTAAAATACACAAAATATATTTTATATACTTTACATAATATATCAAACTTCACAAAATATATATTATATACTGTACATAAAATTTCAACCAAACCAAATATATATTATATAGCGTTCATAATGTATCAAAGCACACCAAATATATATTTTATACTCCGCATAAAATATCACAGTACACCAAATATATGTTATATACTGTATATGAAATATCAGAGTAAACCAATTATATAATATATACTGTACGTAAAATATCAAAATACACCAAATATATATTACCTACTGTACATAAAATATCAAAGGACACCGTATGTATATTACATACTGTATATTAAATGTCAAAGTTCACCAAATATATATTATATACTGTACATAAAATATCAAAGTACACCAAATATACGTGATGTACTTTACATAAAATATCACAGTACAAAAATATATTTTATCTGCTGTTCATAAAATATCAAAGTACACCAAATATATGTTATCTACTGTACATAAAATATCAAAGTACACCAAAGAAATATTATATAGTGTACATAAAATATAAAGGACACAAAATATATATTACGTACCGCACATAAAATATCAAACTACAGCAAATATATATTATATGCTGTAGATAAAATATCATATAACACCAAAAGAATATTATATACTGTAAATTAAATGTCTAAGTACAGCAATTATATATTATACACTGTACTTAAAATATCAAATTACACCCAATATATATTATATACAGTAAATAAAATGTCAATGTACACCAAATATGTATTATAAACTGTACATAAAATATCAAAGTACACCAAATATATTATATACTGTACATAAAATATCACAGTATACCAAATATATAATATATAGTGTACATAAAATTTCACAGTTCACCAAATGTATATTATATACTGTATATAAAATATCAAATTACACCAAATATATATTATGTACTGTACATAAAACATCAAAGTACACCAAATATATATTTTATACTGTACATAAAAGGTGAAAATACACAAGTTATATATTATATACTGAACATAAATTATCAAAGTACACCAAATATATATTATATACTGAACATAAAATATCAAAGTTCACCAAATATATATTATATACCGTAAAAAAAATCAAATTAAATTAAATATATATTATAAACTGTACCTAAAATATAAACGTTCACCAAATATATATTATATACTGCACATAAAATATGAAAATACACCAAACATATATTGTGTACTGTACATAAAATGTTAAAGTATAACAAATGAATATTAAATACTGTACATACAATATCAGTGCACTCCGAATATATATTGTATACTGTACATAAAATATCAAATTACGCCAAACACACATTATATATGGTACATAAAATATCACAGTACACAAAATATATATTATATAATGTAAATAAAATATCATA